>NC_057800.1:209907563-209918811 GCF_018294505.1 Triticum aestivum
CCCGTATGATCTGCCGCTTCCTCGATCTGCCTCGGCGCCGCTTCATCGATCTGCCTCGGTGCCGTTTGGATCGTTGCGGCGACGGCTTCATCGGTCTTCAGCTCCGGCACCTGCATCCTGAAGGAGTGCGATCTCGTGGCTGGTATGGATCTGAACGCCGACCCCTTTCCTGATCTGACGACTACGAATCACTGTACCGATGCCAATCGCTCGCCCCCCTCAACAATTCGTATCAGAGTGTGTACTGTAGATGCCTAATGGCCGCAGCTAATTGCATAATTAGCCCATACGTAGACAAATAATTAAACGATCACTGATGTACAGAAGCCCATAAACCATGTACGGTTGTGTCTGACTATAGTTTTGCGATGTGCCAATGCCTAATCCACCAATCAGGTCGATCCATTGATATATGTGCGTGTTATACAATTCTGCTAGATTGATCCATCGACTATTGTTTAAAATCGATCAGACTTCTTGAGAAATATGACAGAGCTTAAACTTCAAGCTTTTTAGAGTTGTCATTTTTTTCTATGCCAATTATTTCTCCCTGTACCAATATAACAGACCAATTGCTTCAACTTCAAGCTGCAACATTCTTGTGGAGAATTATCATTTTTTTCCGTACCAATTATTTCTCCCTGTACCGATGCAAGATTTTTAGATTTCCCTTGATTGAAGGATTACTTTTCTTAATCTCAAACTGAGATGGATGATGCTTGGCTGGCTCTATCCATTGACTATTGTTTAAATTTGATCAGATTTCTTGAGAAATATGACAGACCATAAACTTCAAGCTTTTTAGAGTTGTCATTTTTTCTGTACCAATTATTTCTTTCTGTACCAATATGACAGACCAATTGCTTAAACTTCAAGCTGCAACATTCTTGTGGAGAATTGTCATTTTTTTTCTGTACCAATTATTTCTCCCTCTACCGATGCAAGCTTTTTAGAGTTCCCTTGATTGAAGGATTGCTTTTCTTAATCTCAAACTGAGATGGATGATGCTTGGTTGGCTCATTCGGTTCCTTCGCCATTTTGGGATGGCACATGAGGCAACATGCTGCTGCTCTCCTATCACTTAGTGCTTAACAGAATCTTGGCCGTCGGTTGAATAATGCCCAGTTTGCATAATCTGTACACTTTTCAACTTAAACCTGTCCTGAATCCATATGTCGACAATGTTATATCTGAGTGTGGGTGTGGCTGGACCCATGGTCTTGTACCTCCTCTCTCTGGTTTGAGTTATGATAAGCTGATAGTGCATTGACGTGCTACTGTACTTCTCTACCCTCTCGATTCACATGTTTCTTTTGGTAGGTTTCATCGGTTCTGGGAACCAAATTGCCGAGGGGACTTCCACAACTTGTACTGCTTAATTTCCCTATCCGAGACTACAATCTTGTCCTAGGTGGATTCTCCTTTCGCCTTCCCTCATTTATCTGCTACAATTCATGTCTATTGGAAAATTAAATTGTCCCTGTTATGTCATTAGTTAATTTGTCTTTACTTGTAATGGTTTAATTGATATTTATATATATATATATATCTAGGATGGCGACGGACATGTTGACCATATACCTGCACTATGAAGTTACAAATCAGGAAGCCAAAATGTTACAAAGATCCATGATGAGGCGTGATGTCTCGTATTATGACTTAATCTTGATGATCGAGGAAGTTGGCTTTCAGGCAATTGACTTTCTGTACTATGCAAAAAAAACTCGTCTAGGCAGCTCCTTCTTAGTTCACATTTATGATCAAGGTCTTGTGTTGAAAATGTTGTCCGACCCTGAGATTGTGAAAGCTGTCCATCTGTATGTGTCTAAGGAGAAGGTTGACGATCATATTGCGCCGCCTAGTAAGCAAATTCATATTGCTCCATCTAACCATCCGAATGAGAGTGTTCTCTTACAACACGGTGGTGTCTCTGCTGAAGGGGCAGGGCAACTTACTATGGGAATGCCGCAAAGTATCCCTCTTGAACCATGCTTATTACATATCTGTATCTACTGTTGTAATTATTGGAATAAAAGATGTATGGTCGTTCTGCAGGACCATGATGTCAACCAATTACAAATTCAACAGAATTCATCATCATCACAAGACCATGTTATTGATTCTGTGCCAGAGGTAATTTTTGTGTGCTTTTGAGTTTTGAAGTTGTAGCTTTCTGTAGCGTCAAGGTATGAATATCATTCCATCTAATATTATTGTATCCTTGTAGGTGAGGGAAACCAGGGATCTTACGGGTGAATCTGTTTCAAGAACGAACCAGCAGGGGACTAGAAGTGAACACCCACACCCAGCTCGCTCAAAAAGAAAGCGTACTTCTTCCATCAAGGTAAAGATTCACCAAGGAGCATGGTTTACTGCACCCAAATTCCCAACCCAAACCACATTATCATGTCTGCTTGAAAAATGGATTTTGTTACAAATTTTGCTCAATCTACTGTATGCAAGTACAGGATAAATTTAACCAAGCATGAGCAAGCGAGGTGATCTTGGGCATTAGACTTCATTGCCGGGTCCAGTTTATTTAGTTTTCTAGGGCACCTTACTGGGCTGACATTAAAAATATCTCATATTGTTCATGCAAGTTATATTATCATGTCGTTGAATGCTAATATTGATCATAATATAGGCTGCTTCCAAAGTAGTTTTAAAGACTTCAACATATCCCAACAAGCGGAATGTTGCGTATGGTACTATTCGGAGTACTAATCCAAGAACTAAGGTTGGTGGTATTGAGTTAGGTGCTGAATTTGCCCTTGTGCGCATAGATCAACCTATTCTTGATAATGAGGAGTTGGTAAGGGAAGTTTCTAATTGCAAGACAATTGGTGAGGCTTTCACTTCAGGATACTTAATTACCTGGCCTTCAGCTTTTGTAAGTTAAAATCATCTCTTCCACATTCTGAAATCATATTTGTGTACATTTAATCACACATATCTAATGTGCAATTTTCTTTTATAGATTCGAGAGAAGGATAGTTGAGTTGCAGCTGAATTCTTGGATCAAGATGCAAATAAAATTGGAAGATTTTAGCTACCAATAGTTGTAGTTTACATTGATAGCTTTAAAAATGTAATATCATCAACATGATATTTTTCTTCGTCGAATTGATGTAAATGTAATATTCTCCATAGTTGTGTTTTCTATGCTCAAAATGATATGATTGATATCTTTATTGTAATGCATATGTATCATACACTTGTATATTCATAATAAATATCTTCATATGAGTTTCTATATGTGTTGTGCTTTAGTTTCAATATCATTTTGATGCTGACAAGCATAATAATAAAATGATTTAACTATTTATGCAATTGCATCGATTTTATTAAATAATTTATATTCCACAAAATGGGTATTGAATTTTGTGGTTACTAATAAAAAAACAAATACATTAATTATGTTACCATATTGATATAGCAGTGTTACTAATGTTGTTACTATAGCTACAAAATTTGTTACTAAAGTAGTTGACTACTATAATTATACTGTCACAATATTTGGATATTATGTTACTAGTTGTGTTCCGGCTAAAGAAATGTGTTACTATAGTTACAAAAACATGTTACCACCGATGTTCTACGTCTATGAAAATATGTTACTATCCGTGTTACTATAATTACAAATATGTGTTACCGGGATGTTCGGTAACACATAACACACATGTTACTGTAATGTAATTGTAACACATTTTTAACATATGGTAACAATTATTATGTGTGACAATTAACACCACCTAGTAACACGGCCTAATGGAACACATTTCAAACTGTGTTACTACATGGCCTAGTAACACACTTTTGGGCCTGTAGTAACACAAGACGGTGTTACGAAAGGTCCGTCCTCTTGTAGTGATAGCAGTCTTGTATGTGTAGTTTCACTCTCCATCGGTGGTCTCTCACACATGCTCACACACTCTCTCCCAAGGTGTCTTTCTCGCACACATGCTCCCGATATAACCCTCCCTCCCTCTCGTAACTATTTACGACTGTTTTCACTAACCTTTATCACAAGCACTCTTCCTCTCGCAAGCATACACACGCACAATCCCCATCGATCCTTTCTATATACATAGAGCTGCCTACGTGTCTCATGTGCGCACATTATCTTTAGGCCCGTCTCTCACGCATTTTCTCACACCTCTCTTCCTAATCGACAAGTATGATTCTAGCAGAGCATTCTGTAGGATGCCCCTTAAAGTTAGGTTGGATGAATAGTAATATCAGAGATAAAGGGGTTACCTTAGTCCGAGAACCTAGGGTTACAAATCCTAGCCGGCTTCGCTAGTGGACATAGAGTCCTTCACAATTATGCTATCTTTGTCTTGTACGAGTAGTCATCCATGGGTCTCCCTAAATGCGTCACGGGCCGACCAATGTGGCGTAGGACGGACCGAACGAAGGGCCTCACCTCGACCCACCGGACCTCATGCGGTGGCACACCCTCTGCCCCCACGTCTTGTTATCTTCTCACACCCACACATACCAACACAGACACCACACGCAAAAAAATATTCTCCCGGTGCCTCTATCCACTCCCCCTTGCATATACACACTCAAGGGAATCTCTCGCCATGACGTCATATTCGTCTCTCTCTCTATAGACCACTCTCATTTCTCGTGCTATCTCTCTCATGCCCCCTTGTCGGCCCCTCTATCCATGCCTCTCTCGAATACGTAATACACACACACACCTCTCTAGGCCCTGCCAAATGCATCAACTACACATTCACACATGTTACATCACGTACCCCGTTGATCTAAAAAGCCCTCTTTTCACGTTTATTTCGCATACAACATTCCTTTTGAATAAAGTGTGGCCAAAAAAATATTTTAGAATTTCTACATATATACAACATTAGAAAGTTATATGGAGGAGTATGAACGCTTGCATTGCATGGTGCCCACAATGATATTTATTCCGCACTGTGAATTTGTATATTTTTATACTATATATAAAGTTAGTCATAATAAAGAGAAACAAAGAGCATCTCTTTCTCCATCGCATACCCCCCTCTACGCCCCTTTCACGTACGCACACAAACTATATCCAGGTCCTCTAAAGTAAGCCCCCAGCACATTCACGCATGTTTCATCTTTTTCTCGATATATACACAGTGACGATCATTGTATTTGAAGCGAAAGCACGATACGTACATTGGACTTCAGAATCCACTCATTACGGTCACCGTTTACATTTTGTGGTTATTATAAAGTCACGGGCTCACCGTACAACTTTGTATTTGCTCAAGACACGACTAGTTGACCAGTTAAACACTCCACGTGGCACCTCTAGTGTTGCATCACATTATCTCACTACCATCGGGCCCACCTGTCGGCTTGTATCTACTCTACATCTACACTCTTATAAAATGCTAGCAAGATGCCCATGCGTTGCACGGAACATCAAGATGCATTTGTATGAGTAGTTTATCTTGTGGGAGAAAATGATGAACAAGGGAAGGCCTTATTTGCAAGTGTGGAGAGGGGTGTGGGTATCTTTTTGCAAAATTGCCATAGTTTCCTTCCTATCCGTCAGATATAGATCGGACGGCTTATATTGTAGGATGGTAGGCACACGATCATCACCGACTATGCTTTTCATAAGAGTAGGGACAAAATACACTCTTATAAAAAAATAGAGTTGGTGATGATGGTGTGCCTGCCATCTTGCAATATAGGCCGTCCGATTTATATCAGACGGATAGGAAAGAAACTATGACAATTTTGCAAAAACGGTACCCACACACCTCTCCATATTTGCAAATAAGGCCTTCTCTTGTTCATCCTTTTCTCTCACAAGATAAACTAGTCATACAAATGCATCTTGATGTTACGTGCAACGCACGGGCATCTTGCTAGTAAGAATGAAAACAAACAACAAAAAAATATTGGACGGTGGTTCGAAGTCATGACCGCGGGCACAGCGGACAAGATGGCCTTGTATTGGTATGCTGAGCCATCTGTTTTAACACACAAGAGCTGGTGTGGTGATTATACACACATGCACGCATGCACAGGAACTGCATGCACGCAACACTCACACGAACACATGCACCCACGCACGTACGCAACACTCACACATACACACGCAGCCACACACGCAGGCAACACTCACACGCACACACGCACGCATGCATGCACACACCAGTACACCACACGACCAACACACGCTCTCACGCTCAAGTGCTCAACCTACACGTGCATGCGCACACATCAGTCCCTGACAGACACATACACAACCAGGTGATTCCCGCGGACGGGGTGGAGCCTTGTTGCGCCTGCGTAAATTTGTGTTTATCTGACCTTTTCCCTATGCGAACTAACAGGTGGGACCCACAAGGAACGTGGTCAATTTAACTAGTCAACATGGTGCCATGCAGACTATTTGGCCGGTCAACAGAGTGCAATCCGATGCTGAACCATGAGCAAGTGACCGTATAATCACCGCAAAACGTATATAGTGACCGTAATCAGCTTATTCTGAAGTTCGGTGAGCATATTACGCTTTTCTCTCTGTAGGCCCTCCAAAACTACATCTCTACACGTTCTCGCATGTTACATCTAACAACTATGCAATACAACACTACTACTACACTCTAACACAATAAATCATAGTATGTGTTTTTCGTTTTACTAGATATCATATTATTACTTAATTATTCAGTTTGCATACATTAAAATTGCCTTTGAAATGTATGGCCAATACATATACCACGCGAGAAAAATCACACCCTTTCCTGTTTAATCGGGTTTGTATTGATGGATCATGCGAAACAGCAAAACTATAGTACTACATACAGTACATGTGATAGTTCACTGGGCTGTCGTGTCGTGTACTCCTCCATCGTAAGAGTGGAGCGCTTGCTTTCATAAATCTTCTAGTCCCTTTCGCCGACATGTGTGGCATCAAGCTATCGGGTCCACGGGCCATACCGGAATACAGTGCAGAGCAACCGGGGTGAAGCACCCAGTCATGGCGCCGGCGTAGTAATGAGCAATGAGGCATCAAATCACAAAGCTGCACCTTTCCCGCAGTTAAGTTGGAGGGACGAAGTAATAATGCTAAAAAATAAGTTGGAGGGACGAAGCAACCATCATTTCACTCGTTGTTGAATCCGCTTCTCCCTCATCTTCTTCAAGTTAACCACGTGTTGCTTCTGCCGTTGTTTTGCCTCATGTGGGAAGTAGATCGGCTTGGTAAAGCACTGACACATGGGACTACATGTTAGCAAACCTCCAGGACAATGTCCTCTAAAAATAAGAAACCTCCCCCGCCATCCGCGCGGCAAAATCACCTCTTTTTTACTAATCTTGATTCTATAATTTTTTAGATCTATATAATTGAGATTTGTATAGATAGCACACAGGAGCAAAACCAAGTGGTACGGTTAAGGGCATCCACAATGTGTAGCCAAATGTGAAAATAGCTTTTGGCAACGTGGGAACCATTATGGACGGTGTTGCCAAAGCCAAAAGGAGGGAACCGAAGCTCCCTGATTGATTGATTGAAGGAACAGAAAAATGCAACGTCTCTCCTCTTTCTCTCGTGCTTGGATGCACGTATAGTATAGAGGACAGAGTCTACTCCCCTGTCCCTTCTATCACAAATCACAAAGTAGTGAGGTGTCAAATCACAAAGCACGGACGAAGCAACCACCATTTCACTCTTCGTTGACTCCGCTTCTCCATCGTCTTCTTTGAGAAACCATCTCACCGCACTAAGCTGGATGGACGACGCTATTGTGTACGAGTAGTACCAGTACATTTACGCGTCCTTTGGTTCAACGGACTTCCTGGATGCAAATAAGGCGGTTGTCTCGGCTTGTAGGCGGCACTTGCGAATGACTTACCGTGGTCTCCCTCAATGGTGTTCTCCGTCGAACGCACTTCGCCAAACCACCACGTTCGAGATATCGTCCATGTCACCGTAATGGGGAAGGAAGTCAAATATAGTTACTACCTCCATTTTTTTGTACACAAGGCCAGTATATCAAAATTACAATTTGCAAAATGCCACTAACACTAATTGAGGCTAAATTGATGGGGTTTGCCTCGTACTAGCAACCAAGGACATTAATATCCCCTGCATGCATGCGGAAGTGAGAAGGTTGGTTTGCATGGCGCTGCTTTAGTCAAGCGATGAGGAGTGAGATGGTTAGCTCTTTGGGCTTTGGAGAAGAAATACGCATTAATTGACACGTGAAACGAGGATTTGTATCGATTAATCCCGTGAAGGAAAACCCCGCCTTTCTTTTTTAACACTAATACTCCTAGTACGCAGTACTACATACTTATCCTGTTTTGGGTCTAGGCCTTGTATTGCCATACTTTGCCACACATTTTTGCCAAGCTTGCCTAAAGTTTTCAAAATGAAAAGGAGGTACACTTGCGCACGGCTCTCGCGGTCGCACCGCACCCTCACACGGTCGCTCCTACACGCCGCGGTCGCACCGCACCCTCACATGCACAGTCGCTCCTGCACGCCGCAAACCCAACCAAGGGAACGCACCCTCACTGACACGTGTTGTCGCATGTGAACAAATCAAACTCAGCCATCCTACCACTGACACATAATTTTTGTTCATAGAGTATGTTTATCCAACCGCATGTTGGGGAGTATCCGTACGGCCCGTGTGGTGGTTTGTTGGGGAAGAAGAAGAGGTGAGGAAGAAGGGTTAGGAGACGTAGAATATTCATCCAACCGCCTGATATGGTAGACTGACCCAAGTCAGGCGACTTGCATAACAATATATGTTTTTACACAGTAAAAACAACAACATAAAGAAAAACTATCACTGCTCGCGGAACGAGACGGCCTCATCGTCTTTGGCTGCCGGCGCGAACCAGCCGTAGCTGCTGACGTGTGTCTCCGCACCGTGGTTGTCCTCGGCCTCCAGCTACTTGTTCATGCGAAGCGTGCGGGCGCTCTGCACGGACGAGAGCACCACCCGGTTCAAGTCGAGGACGTCTGGTTCCGCCTGCAGGAGGGCCTCGATGGCAGCGGCATCCACACGCTCCACGCCGAGTCGAGTCTCCGCCGCCCGGTTCAAGTCTAGGACATTCGGTTCCGCCTGTAGAAGGGCCTCGATGAGAGCGGCATCCACGTGCTCCGCGTCGAGTTGAGCCTTTGCCGCCTGGTTCAAGTCCAGGACATCCGGTACCGCCTGCAGGAGGGCCTCGATGGCAGCGGTATCCGTGCGCTCCGCCTCAAGTTGAGCCTCCACCGCCCGGTTCACATCCACGACATCCGGTTCCGCCTGCAGGAGAGCCTCAATGGCAGCGGCATGCGCGCGCTCCGCGTCGAGTTGAGCCTCTGGCTCCCGGTCCTCCTTTAGTATCGCCAGGTTGAACCGCTGGTCCGCCTGCACCATGGGGGACTCGGACGCCGGCACGAAGTCGAGGTCCATCGTCTCATACCCATCGGGGGCCTTCTGCGTCGCGACCTCCGCCATGAACATTGGACCGACTTCCTCCTCCTCATAGCTTGGCTCTAGAGAACTTGGGGATTGGCCCGCCACAAAGCGAGCTTGGGAACAGAGGTCTCTAGCGCCGACCGCCGCCGCGATTTCTGCGTGGCGCTCCAGCGTCAGCATCTTGTAGTACGTGATCTTGCGGCGCACCATGGCTTTCTGGCGAACTAGGGGATGCTTGATGCGGGATAGGGGATCGAAAGGTGGGGGAAGGGGCTGGAGATTAGGTGTGGTAGGGCAGTGGCTGGCGTAGGCCGAGTAGCGAAGGTTCTGGTGTGAATAATGGTTCCGGTGACGACCGGTCAATCAGTTTTGACTGTACATCGCTCTTGTCGCATTCGCGTTGCAACCCAGCACGCTGGACCCTCCATGTCGCTCACCGAATGGAACGCGCTTCGTCTTGCATTTTCGCTCGCTTGTGGGACCGCAGTTGAGAGCAAACCGACGTCCCTCCCCCTCCCCCGCCCGCGTCATTTTATGCGGAGTAAATAAAAACAGAGGGAGTATACTACGGATAAGGATCCCCTGACGTGGACGAACCCATTGAGCAACTGACATGCGGGGCCTAGCAAGCATGGGGTCCGCCAGTAAGTGACCGAAAGGGAGGGTAAGGCAGGGATACGTATGTGAAAGGAGCTTCCAATGATATAATTTTCACATTATACATCTCATGTACTATTAATCTTGTCAATAGTCAAATGCGGTTTTGAAAAACGCATTAGAGCATGGTTAATAATATAGCCAGTCGATGGCTATAAGGAACTGCCATGTCATCTATAGCCATCATCTATTATATGCACTCATACAGTAGTGTGGGCTATAAGGTTGGCTATTTCCTGCAAAAAAAATTATAAGGTTGGTTGTATTAGTACTTTTTCCATCTCCTCTCCATCTCTTTCTTCATATTTATTGTACGTATTTAACTAGGAATGCGTATATAGCTAGGCTCTTGCATGAGAGCTCACTCCCCTTACTTTTTCACATATCTCTCCTCCAAATAGGCCCTATATAAATGGAAGGAGGGAGTACAACTATGTGCACTGCATACTCTAGTACAGATGTTGTCAGTACTCCACTAGTACTATTGGATAGGGAGCTTAAAAAAGTTACTATTGGACTGGCTATACGTGGCGAAATCCTAGTAGGAAGAGCATGCGCGAGAACAAGCACATTCACGTGGTTGAAAACAAATTGGAAACCATCTCGAGTACAAATCTAGGAGTACGTACGAATCTAAAAATATTTATTGGGCGTTGTTGAATGTTGATACTTTTTTTTATCAAAGTAGAGATACTTTGACTACACATAAAACTTACATGTAAACTAGAAAGGATAGGAGGGAGTATATTGTACGTTCAAAAACAAAACGAACATTGAATACCCTTTATATATGATTTGCGGATGCTATGATCATTGGTTCAAAATTTTGAATCCGCCTTAGGTATCACACATGCCCCCACTCTTTCTCTCTCGATTTCATCTCGGGGTCCGGAGATTGATTGGAAGAGGACTAGGGTGGGTACAATATGTTTGTTTCGCTTATGAATGTACAATATACTCCCTATGATCCCCACAGACCCCCCCCCCCCGCGGGTCATTTCTATCATAGAAACAGACCAAACCTTTATCTACTTGCATGACACGCAATTGATCTCTGAACATCAACCGATCTCGTCAACATGTGTCGGGGCATGAACCGAATGGGATGTCAAAACTAAGACGCGAAGCGACACGTAGTGGAGGCAAAGTGAAACTTCAAA
>NC_057800.1:209919366-209925159 GCF_018294505.1 Triticum aestivum
GGTCCGGAGATTGATTGGAAGAGGACTAGGGTGGGTACAATATGTTTGTTTCGCTTATGAATGTACAATATACTCCCTATGATCCCCACAGACCCCCCCCCCCGCGGGTCATTTCTATCATAGAAACAGACCAAACCTTTATCTACTTGCATGACACGCAATTGATCTCTGAACATCAACCGATCTCGTCAACATGTGTCGGGGCATGAACCGAATGGGATGTCAAAACTAAGACGCGAAGCGACACGTAGTGGAGGCAAAGTGAAACTTCAAACGAACCATTTTTTTGTATGCATGTCGGACAAGTTACAAATAAACATTGGAAATACAAGCATGGTCTAGGCCCACATGTGAATGATACTCGGCGGAATGTTCAAATGAGGCATGCGGGAGGATGGACTCGACCGGAGGGCAACACGATCGATGGGGAAGAGGGTTGGAGAGGAATGAGAAATAAGCAAACACCACATGATTATACTTGAACGACTCAAATAAACAATAAGTTGTCTCGCTTGGCCTACATAGTGAAAGGCCTAATGCGCAACGCGGAGCACTAACGCTCAAATATGGCCGGGAAAACAGGGAAACCGATATGTGGGGCACACCTGTCGGGATGACGTAGCGCAAACTAGTCCAATGGAGGAGCTGGCCCACGACCTCCTCGCCACTGGCAACCGTTCATGTGGGTCGTGGGGGCCAACAATGTGGCGCAGCTCCAGCACCGCCTCTAGACACGACGACCATGGTGAGCGACACGCTCATCGTCGCTAGACACGGTCGTCTTGCTTTTTCAATGACATGCATCGATCGCATGTGAGCAAAGGGCATCTCCAACGTTTCCACAACCGCAGCTGACTACCCTGGCACACCAAAAACCCTCGTCCCTCGGCCGTCGCGCGGTGCGTTCCCAGCCGGCGCCAGCTGCCCTCATTCATGTCGTCCGTCCGTATGCCGTCGTTAAGAGGCTCGGTGCCCAAGGAACCAACTCCGGCGACTAAATGATGCACCAAGACGCTTGGCCTCACCAGAATGTGCTACTTAAAGCGGCAACGCCAGCTAACCTCCACAACATAGCGCATCGTCCTCCTACTTGGCACCACATCCGCCATGACCGCAAGCGCGAACGCTCTGCGGGAGAGCTTGTCTTCGGGGATGGAGCTCAAGGTCACCGCCCTCGCTCAAGTCGCTGCACAAGCGGTGCACGCTGGCGGCCTACGACGGGAGCACCATCAGCCACGCGTCCTACTTGCCGCCGTCCATCGTCCGGCACCGCCGAGGTCGGGGACTCCTCCAAGGATGAGTAGGGCATGGGAGGCGACAGGGCATGGTGTGCCAACTGGCCGGTCCGTCTCCCGTGTTCTACTTTTCCTCGCCGGAGACCGCACCTTCACTTCACGGGTCTTGAACCCCGCCCCCGTACATGGAGATTGCAGATGGAGGACGTCGGTCGCCGCCGTAGAATAGGTTTACGGTCGGGTTTCTTTTATTTTTCTGTCCTATAAAAGTTCGAAATGTAATGAAAATCTACTGTGTTTGCATTAATCTCGGCCGATGTATATGAACTTTCACAATAATATAGTATATTGTAGGAGTACTAGCAAGATGCCCGTGCGTTGCACGGAAGATCAAGATCTTGTGGGAGAAAAGGATGAACGAGGGAAGGCCTTATCTGCAAATGCACATTCACGCATTTCACATCTTTCTACATCTACCGGAACCTACAAAAGGGTTAACGTAAATTGTCTCTCTCTCCTCCCCTGATTTTCATGGTGGTGGGCCCCTCTCTCCCCCAATCTACAATCAACAGCTCACACATTTCACATTATGTTAATTACGTAACTGGGACTACGTAGGTGTAGCATTACTCGTCCTAAAAGACCCAACTAAGCCAACCTCCCAGTATATCGCGCGGGAAAAGACCCGGCCGCGCTGTTTTAGTCAGGATTACCGAATTACTAGTAGCAGTATCGATGGATCGCGTGAAGCAACAAGTTTTTTTGAGGGGGCGAAGCACCTAGTTTAAAAGGAAAAAAGGCGGTACACTCGCAACACCCCTGTCGCGGTCGCATTGCACCCCACACACGTTCGGTCCTGCATACGGCTCATGCAAACGGAACGCGCTTCGGCTTGCCTCTTCACTAACATGTGGGATTGCACTTGGAGAAACCGACCATGCGCCAAACTCCCCCCGCCCACCGCGTGAAAATACTCCCCCACCCAAAAATTCCCCCCAAATCCTAGATTCAACGCCCTTCAGTCAACGAGCCAATAATATTTCCCAAACCTCCCTCCCCCCGCCCCCCTCCACTCCATTCGCTCCGCCAAAGCCACCCTCCCTGCCACGTCGGTGCCGCGGTTCGTCGAGGGGACGCACGGAGATCCTCTCGCTCCCATAGTACACTCTTGTAGACTGCCCTCCTCTAGCCGCGCCACCACCGCTGGCGACGTTCTTGTGGAGGCGCACGGTTGTCAGCGCCACCACCGCTGGTGACGTTTGTATGGAGACGCACGGCAGTCAGCTTCTCCCACGGTACGCGCATTCTAGACTGAGGCCCCGTGCATGTTGGTGTAGCACTGAATGTTAGCTGATAGACGTTGTTAATCTCACTGTTCGCCGAAGTAGTTTACAGTCAATATGCTCTGCTTAAGAAGCTTCCTTGCCCTGTTCTGCAATCAATCTGCTTAGCTGAGATGGCATGCCAAGGCCGATTAGTTGCTAAAATATCCTGCCATATATTTATTGTGATGTAGATTGTCATGGTCTAGTAGCCAATCTGTTAGGTAAAATAGCTCTACACCATTTTATACTCGATCTTTGTTGCTGCGATGGCCTTCAATAGTTTGATGGCTGTGTGCTCGGCCTCATTGACTGCTGAAACAGCCTGCCATAATTTAGGACTAAAATATGTTTGCTAAATTAGCTTTACATATATTTCGTTACTTAGATCTGCTCATCCAAATATCTTGCCATAGCTTTAGACATCGACCTAGGTATTTTCTTCTGGACTTCCTAAAAAAGCATATATGTTTTTCCTATAATATCTAGTAGAAGAACTAATTTCTATGTATAACAGATGGACGGGACTTGGATAACTTCTGCTCGAAGATTCTCCGCTGCATATGTCGAGGGGGTTGAATACTTCATGAACTTTATCAGAGCTGAGTACGGTGGTCCGAAATCTGATGTGCTCTGCCCGTGTAGCAGTTGTATGAATTCAGTTACAAGACCCCAGTCAACTGTGCAAAATCATCTACACTTGTATGGGATGTCAGTCACATATACTAGCTGAGTTCATCTTGGTGAAGCTGTGAACGTCAATGTTATTAACTATGTGGAAGCAGAAGATCACCATCTTGATCTGCCTGATGCTCAGGTGGAAGAGGAGGAGGAGGTGGTGGTGGCGGAGCCAGTGAGTTTGACCAATATTGAAACAATGCTATGAAATGCTCGTGCATTCCGTGAACTTTCACCCGCAGGAGAAAAACGATGGGCCCGCATGTTGGAACAATGCAACGTTGCTGTCACCCCAGGAAATAAGCTATCAGTATTCTCAGCTATGGTCACCTTTCTTCGGGTGAAGACATCTAAGCGGATGACCAACAAATCATTCGATGCGATGTTGGCTGCTTTCCGCGAATCTTTCCTAGATGCGTTTGAGCTGCCACACACCTATAGTAAAATGAAGAATTTCCTTCGTGCAGTTGGAATTGGATATGATATGATCCATGTTTGTAAGAATAATTGTGTTCTATTCCGGAAGGATTATGCCAACTTAAGTGAATGTCCGAAATGCAAATATCAAGATGGAAAGATGGCGATGTTGTGAAGAGGATTCCTCATAATGTTCTGAGACATTTTCCAATTACACCAAGATTGCAGAGGTTGTTTCATGATGCTGAAACAAGAGAGGATGTACTGTGGCATTCTAGGAACCAGGAGTACAGAGATCAGAATGTAATGAGCCATCCATCACATGGTAGTTAGTGGAAAAGCTTCAATCAGAAGCACGAAAAGTTTGCTGCTGATCCGAGAAACATTAGACTTGTCTTAGCTTCAGATGGATTTAACCCATTTGGCCACAAGAGCGCCACATATAGCATGTGGCCAGTGCTTGTTATCCCTTACAACATGACTCCAAATGTCTGCACCAAAGAATCAAACTACATGATGGCCTTGCTCATCCAGGTCCAAAAAGTCCTAGAAAGGATTTTGATTTGTTAATGGAGCCTCTTGTGGAGGAACTTTAATAGCTATGGAGGGGTGTTCTCACTCGAGACCTATATAGCAGCCCACCAGCTGATTTGTTTCTGCGTGTTGTTATAATTTGGTGCATCCATGATTGTCCGGCTTTGGGCACTATGTCAGGGCGAACAACACATGGTTACAATGCATGTGTTCGCTGTGACAGGAATCCGCTGTCATACGCAATACTTAGCAAGATCTGTTACATTGGACACCGCTGTTTTCTTGCCAAGGACAAGCCGCATCCTAGAAAATACTGAAGACATGTGTTCAATGCAAAGCATGAAAACTGTGATGCACCAAAGAGGCTCACCGCTGATGAGTTGCAAGTGGAATTAGAGAAGGTCAGACATATTACACCAGGAAACCATCCTAATAATGGTAGCGAGAAAAGGAAGTGTGGCAGGGCAGAAAAGAGATTACTGTTTACCCACAGGTCCACTTTGCGGGACTTGGAGTATTGGAAAGATTTGGATCTGCGGCATAATCTTGATGTGATGCACATCGAGAAAAATATATGTGACAACATTATCGGCACACTTATTAATATTGAAGGCAAGACAAAAGATACCTTAAAATCTAGGATTGATTTGACACACCTGGGTATCAGACAGGATTTGCAGGTGCAAGATGAAGGTAAACCACGGGATATGGCACTAGCTGTGTACGTCTTGGACAAGGTAAAAAGAAAAGAATTCTGTGAGCTCCTGTCACGTGTGAGATTCCCACATGGATTTGATTCCAACCCTGAAAGGAGAGTTAGTGCAGATGGAAACAAGGTAACAAGGGTTGAAAACTCATGAACGACACGTCCTACTTCAAAGGGTTTTACCTATTATCCTTAGAGGATTGGGCCGCCCTGACTTATACAGAGTAGTTGCAGAGTTGGGACAATTCTTCAGGGAACTCGGTAGTAGAAATATCAGGATAGATGCTTTGGAGCGTCTTAGAGACAAGATACCAACTATCCTATGCGACCTTGAGAAGATATATCCTCCAGCCTTCTTTGATGTGATGGTGCATCACTACAAAAAAAGACACATCCGTGACATTTTGGCCGAACGAAATTTTTTCTGTCATACATATGGCACTTCTATGATGATAATTGTGACAAAACCCGGTATCATCATAGATGTGGTGGGCTCCTACTTCTATGACAAAAAATGATGACAGAAAATGGGTTTTTTGTCCTGGGCGGGCCGGAGGCGCAGCTGCATGACATTCTTTGGGCCGTCCATGACGGAAAAAACCGTGGTAGAAGCGAGGGCGAGGAAAATTTCAGGGAGTTCCTGGTTACGGTGGGAGGTCGGGGGCCGAGCGATGCGCGCTTCTCTCGTACACGTATGCGCGTGTGTGCGAGGCATTGGCTCTAACTGATCCTGAGCGAGGCATTGGGCTCTAACTGAACCCGAGCGATTGCACTGCAGGCTACGCGTTACTGAACCCGAGCGATCGATCGATGGCTGTTAACTGAACCCGATCGAGCGATTCCTTCGCTACAGCTGCTAACTGAAGCCGATCGATGTTGCCTCTGTATGAACAGTGAGTGT
>NC_057800.1:210225374-210345859 GCF_018294505.1 Triticum aestivum
TTACCACTCAAGTAGAACAAGTACTTAAGGCTCAAAATGATTTGCTCAATGAATTGAATAGTAAGAATAATGATTATGCTGTTAGAGTGGCTACTAGAACTGGTAGAATGACTCGGGAACCTCTATATCCTGAAGGCCACCCTAAGAGAATTGAGCAAGATTCTCAGAGAAATAATATAGATGCACCTAGTCCTTCTAAAAGAAAGAAAAAGAAAAATGATAGGACTTTGCATGCTTCTAGTGAACCTATTGCTGAAACACCTGAGAATCCAAATGATATTTCTATTTCTGATGCTAAAACACAATATGGTAATGAACCTGAAACTAGTAATAATGTTAATGATAATGTTCATGATGATGCTCAACCTAGTAATGATAATGATATAGAAATTGAACCTGTTGTTGATCTTGATAACCCACAATCAAAGAATCAACGTTATGATAAGAGAGACTTTGTTGCTAGGAAACATGGAAAGGAAAGAGAGCCTTGGGTTCAGAAACCCATGCCTTTTCCTCCCAAACCATCCAAGAAAAAGGATGATGAGGATTTTGAGCGCTTTGATGAAATGATTAGACCTATCTTTTTGCGTATGCGATGAACTGATATGCTTAAAATGAATCCTTATGCTAAGTACATGAAAGAAATTGTCACTAATAAAAGAAAGATACCGAAAGCTGAAATTTCCACCATGCTTGCTAATTATACTTTTAAAGGTGGAATACCAAAGAAACTTGGAGATCCAGGAGTACCCACTATACCATGCTCCATTAAAATAAACTATGTTAAAACTACTTTATGTGATCTTGGAGCCGGTGTCAGTGTTATGCCTCTCTCTTTATATCATAGACTTGATTTGAATAAGTTGACACCTACTGAAATATCTTTGCAAATGGCTGATAAATCAACTGCTATACCTGTCAGTATTTGTGAGGATGTGCTTGTTGTAGTTGCAAACGTTACTATTTTAACGGACTTTGTTATTCTTGATATTCCCGAGGACGATAGTATGTCTATTATCCTTGGAAGACCCTTTTTGAATACTGCAGGGGCTGTTATTGATTGCAACAAAGGTAATGTCACTTTTCATGTTAATGGTAATGAGCATATGGTACACTTTCCGAGGAAACAACCTCAAGTCCACAGTATCAATTCTATTGGAAAAACTCCATCGATTATTTTTGGAGGTTTTGAATTTCCTCTTCCTACTATCAAGAAGAAATATGATATTCTTATTGTTGGGGATGTGCATATCCCCATTGAGGTAACCTAGTGTTAGTCAAAAATTCTCCGGTTCCATGTTATTCGGAATGAGTTTGTTAACAAGACTTGATCAACCTTGTTAATGGGTTCCTTTTGATGATCATGAGATGGATGAATTTAGAGGGTGCTTGGATACGTTTTAGTCTCATGACTAAAAGTAGTGGGACTAAAACTTGCTAGCCTCACCCATGCTTGGATGCAAATACTAAAGAGGCTAAAATCAATTTAATGAGCATTTATTATCCTTCAAACCCCCCAATCCAGAACTCGCATGTGTTAAAGGAGAGGAGTTAAATGAGGAGAGAGAGGAGTAATCCATATTTTAGTAGGGGTACCCCTGACTAAAGAATTTTAGTCTCAAGACTAGTTTTAGCCCCTCTTTAGTCAGGGGTGCTTGGAACTTTAGCCTCTTAAAGAGACTATTTTTAGTCAGACTAAAATAAGTCCCTTGGATCCAAGCACCCTCTTAGAAAACACAACTCTCTGTACCCTCCTTTTACTTTCTGTTATTTATATTAAATAAAATAAAAACAGTATTTTCTGTCTGTTATCTAAATTATCCGTGCAATATAAATATGTTTTTTTCTGGAATATTTGAGAATATTTGGCACTGAGAACACAGTAGGGGGGCATCCACCTGGCCACGAGGGTGGAGGGCGCGCCCTACCCCCCTGGGCGCGCCCCCTGCCTCGTGGGCCCATGGTGGCCCTCCTCCACTTATTCCTGCACCGACACACTCCTTCTTCCTCCCACAAACACGATTATCCAGTTCAAACCCGAGTCCAAGCTCATTTTGCTGCCATTTTCGATCTCCTTGCTCAAAGCACCTCTCACAAAACTGCTTGGGGGATTGTTCCTTGGTATGTGACTCCTCCATTGGTCCAATTAGTCTTTGTTCTAGTGCTTTATTCATTGCAAATTTGTGCTGCCTAGGTGACCATGTTCTTGAGCTTGCATGTCAAATTTATATGGTTCCAAGTAGTTCTAATGCATGATATAGGCTCTAGGCACTTGTAGGAGTTGTTGCTATCAATTTTGTTGAGCTTGGATCACTTTTATTTGAAGTTACTAAAAATTTCAGGAATTTTCAAAGGAAGAAATATGTTTAGGAAAATGTACCAAGGTGGCTCTTCAAGGAAACAAGAGCCCAGGCTTGCACTGCGTGATGCTGATGATGAGCCACCAAGGGACGCTCCAGTGCGGCCCTGTGAATGGCCTTTAGAGGACTTTATGGATTGAGCGGAAATCAAGGAAGAATTTAACGCATATTTGCGTAACGCTGATCTTGTGAGCTTCGAGGAGGAAAAGTGCCGCCAGTACCACTATCTCACTAGTTCCTTTGTGAGGATGTTAGAATTTTCATCTTCACGCAATTCTCCAACTGTCCTGTTTGATCTTTATGAAAAATCTTATACGATGGACTTAGAGGATTTTACCACTGCTTGCAAACTTCCACAATGGGGTAGTGTCAGGGAACCTCACAAATTTGAATTTAGAGATTTTATTGCTAGTATAACTGTGGGGAATCTAGAGATATAACACAAGCTACCATAGGGAGCATTCACTTTCCTGCTATACATTATTTTGCTCTCTTCATAGGTAGGTGCATAAATGGTAAAGATGAAGCATGTCATATGTGTGTTCCTGACCTCAGTATTCTTAGGAGTGCTGTGTTAGGAGATAAATCTTATAATTTGGGAGCCATTGTTGCACGTAGGTTGCATCTTAATAGATTTAATGGAGACTTATTTGGAGGAATTTATGCAACCCGCATAGCTAATTTTCTTGGTATAACCATACGTGAAGATGATATTGAGTTGCCTCCTGCTTATTTGGATTATGATGCTATGGTTTGTCATCAGTTTGTTGAGAGGAATGATCAGTTCCTCCAGTACCGACTAATCTTTGACAGACGACGCACCTATCACGTCGCTCTCCCTACTTCTACTTTCTTTGACTTTCAGGCAAAAAGGAGATGTTTTATAACCAGAGAAGAGGCGGCAGAGTATAAGAGGAGAGCTGAGATAGCTCGCCTCCAAGCTGCAGCCCACGATGCAATGACTGCTGCATCGCAGTACGACCCCAACTATTACTATGGATATCTGCTAGGCCAACCATGGCCATGGACCAACTTAGGCCAAAAGCCTAAGCTTGGGGGAGTACGTATTTCTCACCGACATTATATTCATGTTCACACACTCATTGCTAGATGTCGGTGCTCATACTTTTTCATTTTATCATCCATGCTAGTTTATTTCCTTTTTATGCTTTCTTCTTGTGTGTTTAATAAACCTTAAGAAAAACCAAAAAATTTAGTTGTAGCTTTTAGATAGTTTTAATTTCCATGCTTGTAGTAGTAATTAAAAAGAAAACCCAAAAAGATTTCCTGTTCTTCTTTTGCTTGTTGGGAGCTTTCCCATGTAAATAGTTTCTTTTCTTTTCTTTGGGGGTCGATAGGAGAAGACCATAATTAAATTGTTGAAGTGGATCTTATATGAATTATTGTTGATCTGACAAAAGAGCCCATATTGCTTTGTCTTCTCATGTTTATTGAATGCTTGCAGATTCCAGCTTAGTCCAATGCATGTGCACTATTATTATTATTCACATCATTCGGTCGCGCAAGTGAAAGGCAATTATGACGATATATGATGGACTGATTGAGATGAGAAAAGCTGGTATGAACTCTACCTCTCTTGTTTTTGTAAATATGATTAGTTCATCATTCCTGATTCAGCCTATTATGAATAAACATGTTTGCAATGACAACTAGAGATCATAGTTTCTTGTGCCATGCTTGATTAGCTAGGAGCTTATAATGGTTTACCTTGCGTGCCAACATGCTATTAAAATGGTTGTGATGTGGTACGATAGTGTGGTATCCTCTTTTGAACGATTCGAGTGGCTTGACTTGGCACATGTTCACGCATGTAGTTGAAACAAAATCAACATAGCCCCTACGATATTTATGTTCATGGTGCATTATATCCTACTCATGCTTGCATTCGGTGTTGATTAATTTTAATGCATATTCATGACTGTTGTCGCTCTCTAGCTGGTCGCTTCCCAGTCTTTTTCTAGCCTTCACCTGTACTAAGCGGGAATACTGCTTGTGCATCCAATCCCATAAACCCCAAAGTTATTCCATATGAGTCCACCATACCTACCTATATACGGTATCTACCTGCCGTTCCAAGTAAATTTGTATGTGCCAAACTCTAAACCTTCAAATAAATATCCTGTTTTGTATGCTCGAATAGCTCATGTATCAACTAGGGCTGTTTGTATCTTCCATGTTAGGCGGGTTATTCTCAAGAGGAGTGGACTTCACTCCTCACTCACGAGAAAATGGCTGGTCACCAGGATGCCCAACCCCATGCTTTATGCAAACTAAATCAAAATAATTGCAAACAAAACTCCCCCTGGGACTCTTGTTAGTTGGAGGCACTCGTTGTTTCGAGCAAGCCATGGATTGATGCTTGTTGGTGGAGAGGGAGTATAAACTTTACCATTCTTTTTGGGAACCGCCTATAATGTGTGTAGCATGGAAGATATAGCCATCTCTTGGTTGTTATGTTGATAATGAAAGTATACCGCTCAAAATATTATTCACCTCTATTTCAAAACCGAGCTCTGGCACCTCTATAAATCCCTTCTTCCCTCTGCGAAGGGCCTATCTATTTACTTTCATGTTGAGCCATCATCCTCTTATTAAAAAGCACCAGTTGGAGAGCACAACTGTCATTTGCATTCATTACTGTTAGTTTACATTGAGTATGACTTGTCTGGATCTCTTTTACCATGAATTACAGTGTCTAGTCAGTCCTAGATCTTTAAAGGTGCTCTGCATTTATGTTTTGCGGTCTCAGAAAGGGCTAGCGAGATACCATCTTGTTATATCATATTATGATTGTTTTGAGAAAGTGTTGTCATCTGAGATTTATTATTATTGCTCGCTAGTTGATTATGCCATTGATATGAGTAAACATGAGACCTGAGAGTTATTGTGAATGTGGTTAGTTTATAATCTTTGCTGAAAACTTGAATGCTGGCTTTACATATTTACAACAACAAGAGCAAACAGAGTTTGTAAAAGTTTTTCTTTATCACTTTCAGTTTATCAACTGAATTGCTTGAGGACAAGCAAAGGTTTAAGCTTGGGGGAGTTGATACGTCTCCGTCGTATATACTTTTCCAAACACTTTTGCCCTTGTTTTGGACTCTAACTTGCATGATTTGAATGGAACTAACCCGGACTGACGCTGTTTTCAGCAGAATTGCCATGATGTTATTTATGTGCAGAAACAAAAGTTCTCGGAATGACCTGAAACTTCACGGAACGTCTTTTTGGAAATAATAAAAAATCCTTGCAAAAGATGAAGACCAGGGGGCCCACACCCTAGCCACGAGGGTGGGGGCGCGCCTGCCCACTAGGCACGCCCCCCTACCTCGTGGGCCCCCTGGAGCTCCTCCGACCTCAACTCCAACTCTATATATTTGCTTTCGGGGAGAAAAAAATAAGAGAGAAGGATTCATCGCGTTTTACGATACGGAGCTGCCGCCAAGCCCTAAAACCTCTTGGGAGGGCTGATCTGGAGTCCGTTCGGGGCTCCGGAGAGGGGAATCCGTCGACATCGTCATCATCAACCATCCTCCATCACCAATTTCATGATGCTCACCGCCGTGCGTGAGTAATTCCATCGTAGGCTTGCTGGACGGTGATGGGTTGGATGGGATCTATCATGTAATCGAGTTAGTTTTGTTAGGGTTTGATCCCTAGTATCCACTATATTTTGAGATTGATGTTGCTATGACTTTGCTATGCTTAATGCTTGTCACTAGGGCGCGAGTGCCATGATTTCAGATCTGGACCTATTATGTTTTCATCAATATATGAGTGTTCTTGATCCTATCTTGCAAGTCTATAGTCACCTACTATGTGTTATGATCCGACAACCCCGAAGTGACAATAATCGGGACCACTCCCGGTGATGACCGTAGTTTGAGGAGTTCATGTATTCACTATGTGTTAATTCTTTGGTCTGGTACTCTATTAAAAGGAGGCCTTAATATCCCTTAGTTTCCATTAGGACCCCGCTGCCACGGGAGGGTAGGACAAAAGATGTCATGCAAGTTCTTTTCCATAAGCACGTATGACTATATTCAGAATACATGCCTACATTACATTGATGAATTGGAGCTAGTTCTTTGTCACCCTAGGTTATGACTGTTACATGATGAACCGCATCCGGCATAATTCTCTATCACCGATCCATTGCCTACGAGCTTTCCATATATTGTTCTTTGCTTATTTACTTTTCCGTTGCTATTGTTACAACCACTACAAAATACCAAAAACATTACTTTTGCTATCATTACCTTTTGCTACCGTTACCACTACTATCATATTACTTTGCTACTAAACACCTTGCTGTAGATATTAAGTTATCCAGGTGTGGTTGAATTGACAACTCAGCTGCTAATACTTGAGAATATTATTTGGCTCCCCTTGTGTCGAATCAATAAATTTGGGTTGAATACTCTACCCTCGAAAACTGTTGCGATCCCCTATACTTGTGGGTTATCAGGTGCTGACCCGGACCGTGTTTTCCGGTTCACCGTTAGATGCTTCGGTGGCCGGTCTCCATGCATGTCCGGCACTCCTCCGACTATAGATCCCCCTCGCCGCCGCCACCTCCGCCCCGGGATCTGATGGTGCGCACAATGTTGGCTCGCCTCCGCTACCCCCTGCATGGCCCCGTCATCATGGCTTCCCGCGGGCGCCAGGCCGCGCCTCCTCGGGCTCTTCCCGGCGCTCCTGCGGTCGCGGCGGCGCTGCTGGCTCCGGCGGCACGCGCCGTGGTGGTGCCCCTCCGGCGCATTCCTGGCAGGGTGTGTTGGGTCCATACCCAGTCGCGTGTGTGGGGCCTCGGAGGGCCCCAGTCCATGCACGGCTGTCCTCCGCTGCTCGCTCCAAGCTAGGTCGGGCCCCAAGGTGCAGCGTGATCAGGGCCCCGTCAGGCAGACCGATCATCGTACTCCTAATCATCTGGTGCTTTTGACCGGGTCAGCGTCCAGTCCTGCCCCCTCATGCGGATGCTCGCCCAGTCCTCATCCAGTCCAATGCACGGGTGTCAGGGATATACCCCGCGGTGTAACCCGGCTGGATGTATGACCCAGTTGGATCTTGGCGACTCATTGTTGACCTGCCCGGAGCATGGCGACTCACGGGTAACCCGCCCGATCTTGGCGACTCATTAGTAACCCGGCAGGCGGGTCAGAAAGACGACAAGGCCCAAGGCCCAGTATGCCGGTTCGTATGATGGTGGGCCGGTTTAAGATGAAAGGTATAAGGAATATTCTCCTACAAAGGAAGCAAGACTAGGACTCCACTTGTAATAGAGTAATCCTAATCCTACTAGGACTAGTCATGTAAGCCGCCCCTTCAACTTATATAAGGAGGGGCAGTGCACCCCAAGAGGGACAGAAGATAATCGCTAAGGCTAGACACAACTAAAGGGGAGCCGGTTTATGCAGCGACTCCCTCACGAGCATAATGAAATCTAGCCACAAATAACATGTAGGGTTATTACCGGATGATGTTTCCCGGGGCCCGAAGCTGTCTAAATCCTTGTCTTGTGTGTTGACCCACCTCGCCGGCTGCGAGCCGCCTCTACCGCCTTGAGCCGCCGCTGCAGGCTCGCCGGTGCTCCGTCCGCCTTCAACCTTACAAGTCACCATGCAGGGACCTGCCTCGTTCCGCCGTTGCTCTGAATCGCCTGGAGCCACCCCTACGGGGTCATGCCTGGCCTCTGTCCCGAGCTCCCCGAGCTGCTGATTCCACTTCGAGTCGCCCTGGCCGTGGGCCGCCTGTGAGCCGCCCCTCACCGGTGTACTAGGCTACTACCACGACCATGCCTGCTTCGACCTCTGCTCTGAGCCATCTTGAGCCGCTGCTCGAGCACATGTTCAAGGGCTGCAGCGGTTACGGCATATCAAATACGAGCGCAAGATCATCCCGTCCATGCGGTCACGCCAGATTCTCACAGCTACCAGTCCAAAACAAGCCACTATAAAGTATAATTCCTTGGTGCAAGGTTCAAGGTTGGATGGACTATGGAGCCAACAACGTGAAGAGAAGAAAGTAAAAAGAAAACCGCCAGGAGATGCAAATACAAGTAGTACTAATTGATGAACAGTACAAAGCTTGCACACGCTAGCCGAGAGACACACACAGACCTGCCATCTCTCTGTCCCATCAATCGGACATCCAGCGGATCAATCCATATGTCATCCTAATGCATCACGTGATATCCATCCAAGTTTATTTTATTAACACATCTTGTTTTTTTCAAAAAACAAATACTTTGGCTTGCGATACTTTTTTATGCAGGACAATTGTTCACTACAAATGAGGCGTTTGATGTCTACTACACAACCTTCTTCTTGTAGACGTTGTTGGGCCTCCAAGTGCAGAGGTTTATAGGACAGTAGCAAATTTCCCTCAAGTGGATGACCTAAGGTTTATCAATCCGTGGGAGGCGTAGGATGAAGATGGTCTCTCTCAAGCAACCCTGCAACCAAATAACAAAGAGTCTCTTGTTTCCCCAACACACCCAATACAATGGTAAATTGTATAGGTGCACTAGTTCGGCGAACAGATGGTGATACAAGTGCAATATGGATGGTAGATATAGGTTTTTGTAATCTGAAAATATAAAAACAGCAAGGTAACTAATGATAAAAGTGAGCGTAAACGGTATTGCAATGCATTGAAACAAGGCCTAGAGTTCGTACTTTCACTAGTGCAAGTTCTCTCAACAATAATAACATAATTGGATCATATAACTATCCCTCAACATGCAACAAAGAGTCACTCCAAAGTCACTAATATCGTAGAACAAACGAAGAGATTATTGTAGGGTACGAAACCACCTCAAAGTTATTCTTTCTGATCAATCCGTTGGGCTATTCCTATAAGTGTCACAAACAGCCCTAGAGTTCGTAGTAAAATAACACCTTAAGATACGAATTAACCAAAACCCTAATGTCACCTAGATACTCCAATGTCACCTCAAGTATCCGTGGGTATGATTATACGATATGCATCACACAATCTCAGATTCATCTATTCAACCAACACAAAGAACTTCAAAGAGTGCCCCAAAGTTTCTACCGGAGAGTCAAGACGAAAACGTGTGCCAACCCCTATGCATAAGTTCACGAGGTCATGGAACTCACAAGTTGATCACCAAAACATACATCAAGTGGATCACGTGATATCCCATTGTCACCATAGATAAGCACATGCAAGACATACATCAAGTGTTCTCAAATCCTTAAAGACTCAATACGATAAGATAACCTCAAAGGGAAAACTCAATTCATCACAAGAGAGTAGAGGGGGAGAAACATCATAAGATCCAAATATAATAGCAAAGCTCACGATACATCAAGATCGTGCCGACTCAATAACACGAGAGAGAGAGAGATCTAACACATAGCTACTGGTACATACCCTCAGCCCCGAGGGTGGACTACTCCCTCCTCGTCATGGAGAGCACCGGGATGATGAAGATGGCCACCGGAGAGGGTTCCCCCCTCCGGCGGGGTGCCAGAACGGGTCTAAATTGGTTTTCGGTGGCTACGGAGGCTTCTGGCGGCGGAACTCCTGATCTATTCTACTCTCTGATGTTTTTAGGGTATATGGACATATATAGGGGAAAGAAGTCGGTCAGGGGAGCCACGAGGGGCCCATGAGGGTGGGGGGCGCGCCCAAGGGGTAGGGCGCACCTCCCTGCCTCGTGGCTTCCTCGAAGCTTCCCTGACGTCTACTCCGAGTCTCCTGGATTGCTTCCGTTCCAAAAATAACTCTCCCGAAGGTTTCATTCCGTTTGGACTCCGTTTAATATTCCTTTTCTTCGAAACACTGAAATAGGCAAGGAAGCAACAATTTGGGCTGGGCCTCTGGTTAATAGGTTAGTCCCAAAAATAATATAAAAGTGTTTAGTAAAGCCCATAAACATCCAAAACAGATAATATAATAGCATGAATACTTCATAAATTATAGATACGTTGGAGACGTATCAGCATTATACTATGGGTATGGAGCGCATGCTGGCAACGTTTCTGCCCCGGCGTTTCGTCCATGCCATATTACCCGGTGAACGAACATGTGCACGTCGCCATCCCTATGACCCGATTTACATCAACTTGCTGAGACCGCACCCACAATAGATTCGCCGTCCGTGTGGCTTACCGCGCCTGCGATTAACTCGCCCGTCCGCACCAGCTTATAACGTCGTGGTCGACTCATCTGTCTGCTCCCGCGGCCGACTCGCCTGTGATTGATTTCAACTTCACCGTAGTGGTCATCAACTCTGCGGCGGATAGTTTCCGGCCTAACATATCAGGTGAAATACATCCAGTATATTTTTTATATTACATGTTAATTTCTTTAAAAGAGCAATTACTCTGGCTTGGAAATTCTTTAATGCAGGACAAGTTGTCTACTGCAAAAGTGACTGTTATGTCACTGAGTTTGTTGAATGACTCATACTGCGAGTATATAACAAGTATTGCGAAGATCATCAACTCGCCACCTTGCCTCCAACTTCAACATATTACATCGTTCCGCTGTTCAACTATATGCCGGTTTATATCATGGTCAAAAATGGAGAATCCCAAGACAACTCCTCGAGTTGTCTTAAGACTCGGGGGGGGGGGGGGGGCTACAATGACATGACTCGGCAGAACTGGCCGGTTTCAGTGAATTCAAGAACTCCAGGTCATTGGAGGAAAGATAACCCGGTCCCAGAGGCTATTGCTATATTGATGAAAATTTGAAGGCCGTCAGACAATTTCTGGCTCAAAATGAAGAATTTTGGTTTAAAATCCGGTTAAAGGGAAATCTGTCTCCCACAAAGCTTTGAAGCTCTCAATATCCGATTTAACATCTGGTTCAAGAAGAATATGTAACACCCACAATGCGGATATATCTCCCACGTGTCGGGGCATAACTTAGAGGCATAGCCGCATGGTAGGCTTGTCGCAAGAGGGGTAATCTTCACACATCCCATGTACTGAATAAGAAAGGGATAAAGAGTTGGCTAACAATCACCACTTAATACAATACATAAATAATTCATACATCATCCAAATACAATCAAAGGTCCGGCTACGGAACCAAAATGAAATAAGACAACCCCAAATGCTAGATCCCCGATCGTCCCAACTGGGCTCCACTACTAATCAACCAGAAAAGAAACAAAACAACGATCAAGATCTTCATTGAGCTCCCACTTGAGCTCGGTTGCATCACCTGCACTGACATCATCGACACCTGCAACTGTTTGGAAGTATCCGTGAGCCACGAGGACTCAGCAATCTCACACCCGCGAGATCAAAACTATTTAAGCTTATGGGTAGGATAGGGCAATGAGGTGGAGCTGCAGCAAGCACTAAGAAAATATGGTGGCTAACATACGCAAATAAGAGCGAGAAGAGAAGCAACACAACGGTCGACAAGCTAAAAGTGATGAAGAAGTGATCCTGAAGCTACTTATGTTGAAGCATAACACAAGACCGTGTTCTGTTCCCGGACTCCGCCGAAAAGAGACCATCATGGCTACACACGTGGTTGATTCATTTTAATTAAGTTAAGTGTCAAGTTCTCTACAACCGAATATTAACAAATTCCCATCTGCCACATAACTGCGGGCATGGCTCAAAAGTTTATACCCTGCAGGGGTGTCCCAACTTAGCCCATCACAAGCTCTCACGTTCAACGAAGGATATTCCTTCTCCCGGGAAGACCCGATCAGTCTCGGAATCCCGGTTACAAGACATTTCAACAATGGTAAAACAAGACCAGCAAAGCCGCCCGATGTGCCGACAATCCCGATAGGAGATGCACATATCTCGTTCTCAGGGCAACACCAGATGAGAAATCCTACGAGTAAAACCAAACCTCAAGTTTCCCCGAGGTGGCCCCGAAGTCTACTCAGTTCGGACCAACACTTAGAGAAGCACTGGCCCCGGGGGGGGGGGGGGGGTTAAAATAAAGATGACCCTCGGGTTGGCCGACCCAAGGGAAGGGTCATAGGTTGTTAGGCAAATGTAAAACCAAGGTTGGGCCTTGCTGGAGGAGTTTTATTCAAAGCAAACTGTCAAGGGGTTCCCATAACACCCAACCGCGTTAGGAACGCAAAATCAAGGAACATAACACCGGTATGACGGAAACTAGGGCGGCAAGAGTGGAACAAAGCACCAGGCATAAGGCCGAGCCTTCCACCCTTTACCAAGTATATAGATGCTTAATTAAAATAATAGATATTTTGATATCCCAACATATCCATGTTCCAACATGGAACAAACTTCAGCTTCGCCTGCAAGTAGCAACGCTATAAGAGGAGCTGAGCAAAGCGGTAACATCGCCAAACAACGGTTTGCTAGGAATGTGGGTTAGAGGCTTGACAAGGCAATATGGGAGGCATGATACAACAAGTGGTAGGTAGCGCGACAAAGCGATAGAATGAACAACTAGCAAGCAAAGATAGAAGTGATTTCGAGGGTATGGTCATCTTGCCTGAGATCCCGCAAGGAAGAAGAACGAGTCCATGAAGAAGACAAACGGACGTAGTCGAACGGATCCTCACAACTCCGGAACGAAATCGAAGCTAACGAGAGAAGCAACCCGAAAAGAAGCAAACAACATGGTAAACAATCATCACATAAACATGGCATGATGCCCAAACAAGTATGATGCATGTCCGTTTTAAAGAGGCATGGCATGGCAAAGTGCAACAAACAATATTACAAATTAAGTGGAGCTCAATATGCAACGAGTTGCATATTGAAGAAAATACCACATTCATTTATTTAGTTCACTCTTGTTTATGTACCCAACAATATTAAATGTTATTAAAAATGGCAAGAGGTGAAGCATAATAAAACTACCTATCTAAGCAAGTTTAAATGAGGCCGGAACAACAAACAACAAGTCTGGAAAAATCCCCATGTGAAATTTATGGATTTGGTACTGTTCTGCCCTAAACCATATTTTAGAGTTGTTAAACATGCAAAGTAATGCCACCATGTTAAACTAGGCATTTTTCCACCCCATTTACATATAAAGTTTATTTAAAACTGAGTTACGGTTAATTTGTTATGAGTTAAATCATTTTAGCATGGCACTATGCAAAATAAACACAAACAACATTTTAAGCATTTTAAACATAGATGAAAGTTGCATATTATGAAACTAGACAAAATACTAAGCATTTTACATGTTTAAAACATTTTAAATCGATGCACCGTTTGTGAGTTATAATATGCATGAACATGGAGGGTCAATCTGTAAATATGCAGATTTTGGATAATTGGACAAATTCGCAGCAGCGAAAAAAATAACTACGGGCCAAAACTAAGGCGGACTGGGCCTCACCAGAGGGACTCAGCCCACGCGTTAAAGAGGAAGGCCGTCGGGAGGGCGGCTGGGCCGACGTGAATTGCGGGCCACACATAGAGGAGGCCGCTCAAGGCGATGCAGCTAGATCGAACGAGCAGGTGGGGGAGGCGCGGTCAACACAGAAGAAGCAGAGGTCTCAACGCGGCTGCGATGCAGAGGACGCAGGGAGCGGGACTTGGCGCTGGCGTCTCCCGACGATGACCGGCAGCGAGTGGAGCTTGGCAAGGCGGCGACCAAGGCGACGAACTGGAGGAGGTGCTCGGGAGGCTCGGCGCCTTGGCGAGGGGAGAGGTCAACACGGGCGTGCGTCTCCTCTTTTGATGCAGGGTGAAACAGAAGGGCGAAACAGGCATCCCGCTTGCTCGTTCGCTCGAACCGAACGAGGCAGAGGTGTGGGTCTTGCCGGGAAGAAGCAGGACGGCGGGGACTCGAGGGCGCAGTGCATCCAGATCCGCGGTGGAGCAGCCGGCGTGGTTGCGGATCTGGGTGCAGAAGTGGCGGGCACGGCTGACGAACTCCACGGCGGGCTAGTTCCTACAGGCCAACGACGGCATGGGGATTAGAGAGAGAACCAGGGGAAACACGGTGAGGAGGAGGAGAGGTACGGCCTTGGGACCTGGCGTCCATGGCAGAGGAGTTTCTGTAGGTGCTTGGGACGGAGTTGGTGGCGTGCGAGGCGGCAGCTGAGGCTGGGCACGGCGACGAGGTGCTCGGGGACGCGGGGTGCTCGGCGGCGCAGGGGTCCAGCGGCAAGGAGGGCTTGGACGGCATCAGAGACGTTTGGCGGCGGCGGTCGCAGATCCATGGGGATGGCGCCATGGGTTCCTGCAGGGGAAGAGATGGGGAGGTGAGGCAGAGAAAAGGCAGGGCACGAGAGAAGAAGGGAGAGGGAGAAGTGCAGCGGGGAAGCGACCTGAGTGGAGGGATGCTCCGGTGACGATGATCTGCAGAAGGTCCGGCCTGGTTGGGAACTCCGACGAGGTTGTTGCAGGGCCGGTGCCTCGCGGTTGCGCGGGGACGAACCGTCGGGGTCCTCTTCCGGTCGGGATCGAGCGAGGAGGAGGGTTGCGGTCGCTGGGGAGCTGCAGTGCTGCTGGATTGAGGCGAGGTGTGTGGGTTTGACGATGGGGATCTGGGAGGATCCTGAGGTGGGAGGAGGTGTCTGTGGTCTCGGTGGTTGGCTGGGAGGTGGAGGGCACCGGTTGGGCAGCAAAGAAAACGAGGAGGGACAAACTGGCGGCGGTGGAGGGATTTGGAAGATGGGACAACTCTCCTAGAATATAGGGTTTTGGACTGATATTTATAGCAGATGGATTTTTGGGAAGGGGCTCCCTCGTCCCTTCGATCGAAATTGGACGGTCGAGAAAAAAAATAGGCATGGAGTCCAAATAAGAAAACGGTGATGTTTTAGGGATGTTAGGGGATTATCTGGACCCGTCGGTGACGACTGAGTGGGTCGGGTTCGGGGAAGTTTTCGGACGCGTGCGAGGGGTAGATGCACTGTGCAAAGAGGGGTTAGGCGAACGAGGTCAAGTGTGTGGTTGGGCTGAGAAGAGAGAGGGGGAATGCAATCCGGCAACCGTTTCCGGAGACCGAAAACATCCAACGATAGACCGACTATATTGCCGCTATAGTTATCCGTTGGGGCATCAAACGAACTCCGAATGCGATGAAGCTTGGCAGGCGACCTACTGGCAACAAAACAACACCGCACGCCAACTTTCATCCCAATCCGAGAACATTTTCCGGCCACTTATAAAATACTATTTCGGAGGTGCCCTGGGCTCGTGCGAGTGTGGTTGGGCTCAGAACGGACAACAAACGGAACTGGGGGAACCCGGACGGATGCAAGTTTTAAAAACATGCAAATGCAATGCAGATGATGACATGGCAAGAAGCAACACGCAAGCAGAAGACACGGCAACGACGACGAATAACTGGAAGACACCTGGTGCATCGGACTCGGGGCGTTACAACACTCCACCACTACAAGAGGATCTCGTCCTGAGATCTAGGATGGCACCGAAGGGAAACGGAAAAGGAAGAGAAGAGGTAAAACTAAGTTGCTTCTTTGACAAATGAGTGAAACCAAAGAACCTTGCGAGGTTGAACAAATTTATAGAAAGAATACAATGAAGATGGACAAAGTTGAAAACACTCCATTAGAAAAGAGGAACAAGGAACATTACTAGAACCTTGTAGGTTGGAAGACATAAGAAAAAGGGTTGCAATGGACAAGAAGTCCATGCAAGCACCCCGGTTGAAAACGAGATGTACAAGGAACGATAAAGATCAATTACGACAACACTCCGGTTAAAACAAGATAGAGAAGGAATAAGAATGATATAATTTGGACAACACTCCGGTTGTAAATGGAAGGAATTGAACATGAACTTGACAAGATGAGAGGATACTTGATGAAATCAACAACACACTGCCTCCGGAAGAAATAATAGAAGATAGATCATTGGAATAATAGAATGGAGAAGAAAATGACAACTTCTGCCACAATTAAGCTTGGAAGGCACCCTTCCAAGAAGGTTATAACAGAGTTGTTGGAAAACCGACAACGAAACGAAAAAGCTTGTAGTGGGCTTATGGAAAACTACTCAAAATTATGAGGTGAAATTCTGCCACTAACAGAAACAATAGATTGGATTGATATGAACAAGGAGATGAGAAACTTATTTCACAGGGAGGATAAATGAAGAACCTGGGTCATTTATGAGCACCATAAATAGCAACAATCCCTAGGGAACGCTTTAGGTGAAATATAACCCAAGATAATTCCAATGAAGAGATTGATGGGTTGCAAAGGCTCTCATGAATGAATTGAAAATGATGGGTTTGAAATATGTCATTCCCAACAACTTGAATCATGAAACAAGAATGGAAATTGTCAAGAAATGATATCGCACCACCTCAAAAGATAAGGTAGAAAGAATCACACTTTGGAATGCACGGCGAAGAATGCTTGAACTCCTCAAAATAAGACATGTGCTGAACACCATGTTTATTTTTTAGAGTAAAGCTTGGCGGATCTTCACTTCGAGAGAAATCTTGAAGAACAATTGAAGAATGAAAGGAATCCTTGACGAACCACCATGTAGAGCCTCCATGATGAACTCTGGTAAAAAATGATCAAACAAAAGGAAGGAGAAGTTGAAAACACAAGGTGAATCCTTGCAATGATTTAGATGAATCTTCATGGTGATATAGTTGAGAGATCTTGGAACTTCGGGAAAAGTATGAAGCACTTGAACTGAGAATTTACTCATCGTGAACAAACTCCGGAAGAATGAATCAATCACTTGGATGAAGCAAGAATAAGAATTATGTTATGCGTATCCTTCACCAATTTAAATTGATGATAAGCAACGGATTTGGCATACTACTTATTCTCGTTGAAAGGATTAAGATAGATATAGCACAAACTTGGGAAAATCTTCAACGAACCACTGGTAGGATTGAAACAATGAATGAATTAATATGATAACCATGGAAGAGAATCTTGAGCAAACCACCGTAAGAATTGAAAATGAAAGAAGAAAAGATAAAGAAACACCGGGAAGAATTAGAGAACGAATGAAGATACTTGAGGGAATTTGATACAAGAGAACGAAGAGATTAGAAGCTGACTAGAGAATACTTGAACGATGCACCGATATGATTTGGAGAACGAGGCCGAAAGCTGGAATGAATAAACCTGAAATGATGGCCTTCAGAGAATCAAACTGAAATGACTCCTGAAATTCTTTAGAAGGGTGAAAAGAATTCTCACAATCGACAACAATTATGAGAGGATGGCATCAAGCTTGAACTTCACATCTTTGGAAGAACAGGTAAGAATTTAAGAGGGACTCTTCTTCGGTCTTCAAAACCCAAGAATGACGACGAGAAACACCAGCATGAATTGTTGCGGCACTCCGGAATGAAAATTAGAAAGGTTGAACAAACGATGAAAAGAATTTGAAGGATCTTGGAGAAAGACATGACTGGTGATAATTCATTCTTACGTCACACTTTGAAATGAATTGGAGAATAGCTCCGGGAAAATTAGAAGAGTCGGGTAAGATCCTGGGAAAAATCCTGTGGGTTAGGGCCCACTAAAAAGATACACCATTGAATGATTTAAAATAAAGATTGCGCCGGTTGAATTAAATGGCTTGAATAAGGTAAGACCTCGAAATAGCTTGAAAGGATTACGAATAGAAACTTGAATCTTCAGGGATATCTTCAGCACTCCAGATAAACATGAATAACAAGAGGTGGATGATTAAGAAGTGCACCGGCATGAGAAAACATTTAAAACGAGGAAAGGAATATGATCAACAAAGCTTGAATTGAACCCACTGGAGAAGAAAAAGAATGAAGAATTATAGACTCGAAACTTCCTCAATATCTTCATGAGAATCACCGGGTAAGAACTTTGAAGGAAAAGAATGAAGAAACTTCACATCAATAAAAGGATACTTGATTAAGGAGTCTGAGTCCTTGAAGAAAAAAGGGGTGGGTGGGCGGGAAAACAAAGGCAACTTGGGGACAGATGAAACGAACAACATTGGGAAAACCGAGAGGTGATCTTGCAGATGTTGAAATGATCGGATCCACTTGAAGAGAAACACGCCGGTTGAAAAGGATTGACATGACAATCTTGATTATCATGAAGGATTATTATTCACATAGAAAAGTGAGAACATCGCTTAGGAAAAGGTATGGAATCCACATTTGACTTCGAAGCAACTCAAATACCACAACTCAAAACGAAACAAAGGATTGGCTTAGAAAATAAGCCGGAACAAACATATGATAGACCCCATATCGTATCATGTGTCTGTTGGAAAGATTATTCTAGGAGCTACTTGAATTCCCACTTATAAACTCCCGAAACTTTCTGGTTATGCAATCAGGTGTTGGGGGTACATGGGAAGCATAATATCTCACCCAAACTAACAATACCTACATCCAGCTGTATCCATCCTTCAACACATAACCAAGCATCCTTTGGAAATCATGTACCTCAACCTTCGAAAAGCATCTGTTATACGAGTTATGGCAATACCCCCGAACTCCCACCCCAGTACTGGGTGGCATCGAGGTTATCTCACCAACAACTGCATAAAAGAGATTTTCGATGTCGGCGAACTCACGTATTCCATAACTGCAACAATAAAATTGTGACAACAACACCTCGGAGCTCAACTCCCCGGGACACTGCCACAACCCCTAAATGTCAGGAGGCACTAAGAACAATGTTCACGTCACAAGAATATTGGAACGATTCCAAGATACCTGCGTGATCCTAAATTTTTTCGTGAAATTTGAGGAGAGGGAAGTCAAAACTTCTACGTCAGGAGACCTCACCAGAGCGACGAAGGGACTGAGGAGTAAAAAGAATCCTACTCTCCAATATATATAATCCTAAGACACAAAACATTTTGTTCTAGACTCAACAACGTCAGTGATTCGATCAAGCAGGGGGCTCCTAAGTCGGGGATGGCTCTGATTACCAACTTGTAACACCCACAATGCGGCTATATCTCCCACGTGTCGGGGCACGGCTTAGAGGCATAGCCGCATGGTAGGCTTGTCTCAAGAGGGGCAATCTGCACACATCCCATGTACTGAATAAGAAAGGGATAAAGAGTTGGCTTACAATCACCACTTCACACAATACATAAATAATTCATACATCATCCAAATACAATCAAAGGTCCGGCTATAGAACCAAAATAAAATAAGACAACCCCAAATGCTAGATCCCCGATCGTCCCAACTGGGCTCCACTACTGATCAATCAGAAAATAAACAAAACAACGATCAAGATCTTCATCGAGCTCCCACTTGAGCTCGGTCGCGTCACCTGCACTAACATCATCGGCACCCGCAACTGTTTGGAAGTATCCGTGAGCCACGAGGACTCAGCAATCTCACACCCGCGAGATCAAGACTATTTAAGCTTATGGGTAGGATAGGGTAATGAGGTGGTAGTGATCAAGAAGTGATCCAAAAGCTACTTACGTTCAAGGATAACACAAGACCGTGTTCTCTTCCCGCACTCCACCGAAAAGAGACCATCACGGCTACACACATGGTTGATTCATTTTAATTAAGTTAAGTGTCAAGTTCTCTACAACCGAATATTAACAAATTCCCATCTGCCACATAACCGCGGGCACGGCTAGCGAAAGTTTATACCCTGCAAGGGTGTCCCAACTTAGCCCATCACAAGCTCTCATGGTCAATGAAGGATATTCCTTCTCCCGGGAAGACTTGATCAGTCTCAGAATCCCGGTTACAAGACATTTCGACAATGGTAAAACAAGACCAGCAAAGCCGCCCGATGTGCCGACAATCCTGATAGGAGCTGCACATATCTCGTTCTTAGGGCAACACCGGATGAGACATCCTACGAGTAAAACCAAACCTCAAGTTTCCCCGAGGTGGCCCCGAAGTCTACTCAGTTCGGACCAACACTTAGAGAAGCACTGGCCCGAGGGGGGGGGGGGTTAAAATAAAGATGACCCTCGGGTTGGCCGACCCAACGGAAGGGTAATAGGTTGTTAGGCAAATGTAAAACCAAGGTTGGGCCTTGCTGGAGGAGTTTTATTCAAAGTGATCTGTCAAGGGGTTCCCATAACACCCAACCGCGTTAGGAACGCAAAATCAAGGAACATAACACCGGTATGACGGAAACTAGGGCGGCAAGAGTGGAACAAAACACCAGGCATAAGGCTGAGCCTTCCACCCTTTACCAAGTATATAGATGCATTAATTAAAATAATAGATATTGTGATATCCCAACATATCCATGTTCCAACATGGAACAAACTTTAGCTTCACCTGCAACTAGCAATGCTATAAGAGGGGCTGAGCAAAGCGGTAACATAGCCAAACAACGGTTTGCTAGGAATGTGGGTTAGAGGCTTGACAAGGCAATATGGGAGGCATGATACAACAAGTGGTAGGTAGCGCGACAAAGCGATAGAATGAACAACTAGCAAGCAAAGATAGAAGTGATTTCAAGGGTATGGTCATCTTGCCTGAGATCCCGCAAGGAAGAAGAATGAGTCCATGGAGAAGACAAATGAACGTAGTCGAACGGATCTCACAACTCCGGAACGAAATCGAAGCTAACGAGAGAAGGAACCCGGAAAGAAGCAAAAAACATGGTAAACAACCATCACATAAACATGGCATGATGCGCAAACAAGTATGATGCATGTACAGTTTAAAGAGGCATGGCATGGCAAAGTGCAACAAACAATACTACAAATTAAGTGGAGCTCAATATGCAACGAGTTTCATATTGAAGAAAACACCACATTCATTTATTTAGTTCACTCTCGTTTATGTACCCAACAATATTAAATGTTATTAAAAAATGGCAAGAGGTGAAGCATAATAAACTACCTATCTAGGCAAGTTTAAATGAGGCCGGAACAACAAACAACAAGTCCGGAAAAATCCCCATGTGCAATTTATGGATTTGGTACTGTTCTGCCCTAAACCATATTTTAGAGTTGTTAAACATGCAAAGTAATGCCACCGTGTTAAACTAAGCATTTTTCTACCCCATTTACATATAAAGTTTATTTAAAACCGAGTTACGGTTAATTTGTTATGAGTTAAATCATTTTAACATGTCATTATGCAAAATAAACACAAACAACATTTTAAGCATTTTAAACATAGATGAAAGTTGCATATTATGAAACTAGACAAAATACTAAGCGTTTTACATGTTTAAAACATTTTAAACCGATGGACCGTTTGTGAGTTATAATAGGCATGAACGTGGAGGGTCAATCTGTAAATATGCAGATTTTGGATAATTGGAAAAAATTGCAGCAGCGGAAAAAAATAACTACGGGCCGAAACTGAGGCGGACTGGGCCTCACCAGAGGACTCAGCCCACGCGTTAAAGAGGAAGGCCGTCAGGAGGGCGGCTGGGCAAGCGCGACTTGCGGGCCACACACAGAGGAGGCCGCTTGTGGCGATGCAGCTGGATCGAACGGTGCCGGCTCATAACGAAAAGTTCCCTCAAGTTAGGGTTTTTGTTCTTGCGGCGGCGACTGCGACGCCGTCGAGTAGATCGCAGTAGATTGCTGTTTCCTTCCCTACCGCCGATCCCTCTCCGTCTCCTCCGTCGCTTTCCTCTCGCGCGAGGCTTGACAGGGAACGGCGGGTCTAGGGTTCCCCATATACCCGATCACTGTTTTGCATCGGGTAAGGATCTTCTGATGGCGGCTGATGGGGCCTCGGGCTCCTCGGGCGCGAGTGAGGTTGAACGGATGATGGCAGAGCTTGGGCTGAAGGAAGAAGATCTTGACGATGTAATCTTTGATGAGGAAGCTGCGCCTCCACAGGGACCCAGATGGATTGTGCTGGCTAGGGTAAACACCTCCAAATCATACAGTCAGACATGGTTCTATAGAAACATGCGAGCAACAAGGAATACATCGCATGAGGTCAAGTTCAAGCCCTTGGAAGATAATCTGTACTCAGTTCAACTGTCCTGTTTAGGAGGTTGGGAGAGAGTTATGCATGAGGGACCTTGGAATTTCTGAGGGGACGCAGTGCTTCTTGCGCCTTATGATGGGGTCTCCAAGCCCTCATCTATCAAGCTAGAGACAATTGATATATGGATCCAGATACATGACGTTCCTGATTTGTTTGCTCACCTGGTCGCTCCACTAGCTACAAAGGTGGGGGAAGTGCTATTCACAGAACAACCATATCATGACTTTGTTGGGAACTTCCATAGGGTGTGGATCTGGCTGAATGTGCTTAAGCCCCTGAAGAACGCAGTATCCATGATCAGAGGGGGGGAGACAGATTTATAGGGTAAAGTATGAGAAGCTGCCTGATTGGTGCGTCGTGTGTGGCATGTTGGGTCATCTCTATAAGGAACACGGTACTGGGATTCATCCCCCTTCGGCTCTAGTATTCAAGGATTTACGAGCTAGCTGGGCTATGCATGCGAGCCAAGGTCCTGGAGAGGGCCGAGGTAGGAGAGGTGGCCGTAGGGGAGGCCGGACAGGAGGACGATCAGGCAACCGACGCGAGACCGACATGAACAACTTCCCGGCTTATCAGGAGATGGGAAGTAGAGAGGATGACATGGCAGTTGACAGCAATGGTAAGGATGCTGATATGGATGATCTCACGAGGAAGAGGTTGGCTGGGCTACCGCTAGAGGGTGATGCTGCAGATAAGCTAGCTATTGTGCCGGTGGGCACTTCCGTGTCCAGCCCCCCTCCACAGAGAGAACCCAAGAGGACCCAAAAGGAAGATGATGGTAGTGATGGACAGGTTTCAACAGTGAAGAGTTTGGCGGGCTCCTTCGAGGAGCGCCGCCAGGCCCAATGAGTGCCCTTTGCTGGAACTGCCGTGGAGCGGGCAAACCCGCGGCAGCCTGAGAACTTCGCGAATTTGCGAGGAAGTTTGCCCCTACCCTACTTTGTATTGTTGAGACACAGATTGAAGGCTCTAGGGTAGAAGCTTTAGCTAGTTCCATTGGTTTCGATAATGCTTATGCAGTTGATAGTCAAGGTAGGAGTGGTGGTATCGGTTTGTTTTGGAACAATGAAATAAAAGTTGAAATTCTTGGTTACTCTGTTTACCACCTTGATGTATCTGTGGAGGAGCAGGGTGAGGATATGTGGAGACTAACGTGTGTTTATGGCGAGGCGCAGACGCACTTACGACACCAAACATGGACAATCTTGAAAAATATCAGTACAACAAGCAGCTTACCCTGGCCTTTTCTCGGTGATTTTAATGAAGTTTTACGTCCGGAAGAGCACGAGGGAGTTGGTCAACGCAACAACGCACAGATCCAGGCATTCAGAGATACAATTGATGTTTGCATGTTACTAGACTTGGGCTATTCTGGCCGTTTTTGGACTTTCGAGAAGAAGGTCACTGGAGGAACATATACACGATGCAGACTGGACAGGGCATTGGTCAGCACGGATTGGATGGCAAGGTTTCCACTAGCAGCTTTCACCCATGAGATAGCTGCTTCTTCGGATCACTCCGCATTGTTGGTTGATATGGGCCGTATGAAGCAGCAACACAAAAAACCGGAGTTTCATTATGAAGTAATGTGGGAGACACATGAGGGGCTCCATGATGCTTTAGTTGATGGATGGGATGCGGCGGTGCCCTGCCTGACAGTTGAGGACATGAGGAACAAGATCCGGAACTTGGCGGCAGGTCTAAGCAGATGGAGCAATGATACTTTTGGTAACGTGAAGAAGGAGATTAAGCTCTTGAAAGGACAACTAGAGCAGCTGCAGGGGGACCCGCTTAGAACTGGACCATCACACGTGGAACTCAAGATCAACGAGCGCCTAATTGAGATGTACCACATAGAGGAATTAATGTGGCGTCAGCGAGCAAGGATCCAGTGGCTATCCGCGGCGATAAGAACACCAGGTTTTTTCATCTTCGTGCAAGCTTGCGGTGAAAGAAGAATATGATTAAGGCATTGCAAAATTCCTTGGGAGCGATCGTTGTTGACCCAGATGAGTTAAAGGCGATGGCTAATAGTTTCTATCAAACTTTGTACACTTCGGAGGGAGTTGAAAATATGGATGCGATGCTAGATCATGTGCCCAGGAAAGTAACAGAGGAAATGAATGCGCGCCTTAATGCCGAATACACGTCTGATGAGGTTAAGGCAGCATTATTCCAAATGTTCCCAACAAAAGCACCTGGCCCAGACGGATTTCCTGCTCATTTTTATCAGCGCAACTGGGATATTTGTGGTGAAGATGTTACAAGAATTGTTTTGAGAATAGTGCAAGGGGAGGAAAGCCCGGAATGCATTAATGACACGGTGTTGGTCCTAATACCAAATGTAATGAGCCCTTCTCAGTTGTCTCAATTTAGACCCATCAGTCTCTGCAATGTGCTATACAAGATTGCATCCAAAGTAGTTGCCAACAGACTAAAGATCATTTTGCCAGATATTATATCTGAGGAACAATCTGCTTTCGTGCCTGGGAGGCTCATCACAGATAACATCATATGTGCTTATGAATGTTTGCACTTTATGAAGAGGACACAGTCACGGTCTAATAGCTTTTGTGCTTTGAAATTGGACATGATGAAAGCCTATGACAGATTGGAATGGCCATATTTGAAAGGTATTATGGCCAAATTGGGTTTCTCTCAACAGTGGATTGACACAGTTATGGGGTTGGTCTCATCAGTATCCTTTTCTGTTCTGTTTAATGGAGAGAAACTTGATTCATTTACACCTACAAGAGGCATCCGGCAGGGAGACCCAATCTCCCCCTACTTATTCCTAATTGCAGCAGAGGGCCTTTCGTGCCTCCTGAAATCCAGTTCTCGGTCATCATTCGCAGGTATTAAGGTGGCACCAACAGCGCCCACCATTAACCACCTTTTATTTGCAGATGACAGCCTGTTGCTTTTTAAGGCTAATGTGGAGGGGTCAGAGGAAGTGTCAAACCTGCTTGACATTTATTGTAGAGCTTCGGGACAGAGGATAAATCATGAGAAGTCTTCCATCTTCTTTAGCAAAGGATGTCCAGATTCTATAAAGGAAGAGGTGAAGCATTCCTTAAACGTCCAAAATGAATCATTAAATGAACGTTATCTTGGTATGCCAACTGATGTAGGCCAGTCGAAGAATGGAACTTTCAAGTATTTGCGAGACCGGGTATGGGACAAGATCAAAGGTTGGATGGAGAAACTATTATCGGCAGCCGGAAAGGAAGTTTTAATCAAGGCAGTGGCACAAGCGATCCCTGTTTTTCCAATGTCTTGTTTTCTTCTACCAAGGGGTTTATGTGACAGTATCACATCCATAATTCGCCAATTCTGGTGGGGAAGCAAACAAGGTAAAAGTGAAAGTGCAACTATCCCTAGGTGGTTTTGGTAATTCATAACAACATATAGCTCATTGAGCTAATGCTATTCCAAGATGATTATTTCAGGAAAGCTCAATGATTGGCATGGCATGGATGTGAAAGTGGAACCCTCAAAATGCTAAGGACAAAAGATTGGCTCAAGCTCAAAAGCTCAAGACTCTTCATTTTATATTTTAGTGATCCAAGATCACATTGAGTCTTTAGGAAAAGCCAATACTATCAAGGAGGGATGAGGTGTTGCTTAATGAGCCTCTTGCTTCATGTGCTTAGTGATATGCTCCAAAACCCTCAACTACTTTCCCATATCCACTTATGACCTAAACCCTAAGCCAAACTCGGTCCTACCGATTCTTTCTATCCGGCGCCACCGAGTTTCACTTGTCAAAAGCCACTGCCAAACCCTAGCAATTCGGTTCTACCGATAGGGATCTCGGTCTCACCGAGATGGGATTGCAAACTCTCTGTTTCCCTTTCGTAACTTTTCGGTCTCACCGAAAGAGCGAATCGGTCCCACCGAGATTGAAATGTAAATTCAGTGTTTCCTTTTTGTAACTTTTCGGTCTCACCGAAAGAGCAAATCGGTCCCACCGAGTTTGCCTGACCAACTCTCTGGTTAGCTAATTACCAAAATCGGTCTCACCGAGATTACGTTATGCCCAAACCCTAACCATATCGGTCCTACCGAGTTGCATGTCAGTCCCACCGAAAATCTCTAACGGTCACTAGGTTTACCTTTTCGGTCCGACCGAGTTTGTTGATTCGGTCCCACCGAGATTGGAAAACTGTGTGTAATGGTTGGATTTTGTGTGGAGGCTATATATACCCCTCCACCTCCTCTTCATTCATGGAGAGAGCCATCAGAACACATACACAATTCCAACTCATATGTTGTGAGAGAGAATCACCTACTCATGTGTTGAGACCAAGATATTCCATTCCTACCATATGAATCTTGATCTCTAGCCTTCCCCAAGTTGCTTTCCACTCAAATCTTCTTTCCACAAAATCCAAATCCTATGAGAGAAAGTTGAGTGTTGGGGAGACTATCATTTGAAGCACAAGAGCAAGGAGTTCATCATCAACACACCATTTGTTACTTCTTGGAGAGTGGTGTCTCCTAGATTGGCTAGGTGTTACTTGGGAGCCTCCGACAAGATTGTGGAGTTGAACCAAGGAGTTTGTAAGGGCAAGGAGATCGCCTACTTCGTGAAGATCTACCGCTAGTGAGGCAAGTCCTTCGTGGGCGATGGCCATGGTGGGATAGACAAGGTTGCTTCTTCGTGGACCCTTTGTGGGTGGTTGCTTCTTCGTGGACCCTTCGTGGGTGGAGCCCTCCGTGGACTCGCGCAACCATTACCCTTCGTGGGTGGAGCCCTCCGTGGACTCGCGCAACCGTTACCCTTTGTGGGTTGAAGTCTCCATCAACGTGGATGTAGGATAGCACCACCTAGCCGAACCACGGGAAAAACATCCGTGTCTCCAATTGCGTTTGAATTCTCCAAACCCTTCCCTTTACATTCTTGCAAGTTGCATGCTTTACTTTCCGCTGCCAATATACTCTTTGCATGCTTGCTTGAATTGTGTGATGATTGCTTGACTTGTCCTACAATAGCTAAAATCTGCCAAGAACTAAAATTGGGAAAAGGTTAAGTTTTTATTTGGTCAAGTAGTCTAATCACCCCCCCTCTAGACATACTTTCGATCCTACAAGTGGTTGTTTGCTCTACATGATATGCTATAGCCTGAAGAGTTTACTCGCCTTGTGGTGATAGCATGGGCGATCTGGAGTGCGAGGAGGAAGGCAATCTATGAGGACATTTTCCAGTCCCCATACTCCACGAATGGCTTCATCTTGAGTTACTTGTCAGAGATGCAGCAGATCAACAAGAAGTCGCCAAGACCGGTTAGTGCACCTGCACCGAGACCAAAATGTTGGCTACCTCCGGACCAAGGGTGTGCCAAAGTTAACGTGGATGCAACGCTATCGAGAAGAGGCACATATGGTTCGGTTGCTGCTATGTGTAGGGACCAACATGGTCTGTTCCTTGGAGCTTCGGTCATTGGTTTCAGGCAAATCAATGATCCTCAAACACTCGAATCCCTGTCCATAAGGGAAGCACTAGCTTTGGCGGAGGACTTGTACGTTCAAAGCATTCATGTGGGATCCGATTGCAAGACGGTGGTATAAGATATACAGAGGGGTACTTCAGCTTCATATGGCGTGGTGATACATGAAATCATAGAACATTCTGCCAGCGTTCAATTTTGTAAAATAGTCCATGAATTTAGGAGCTCAAATTTTGAGGCTCACAACTTAGCGAAGCATGCTTTATCTCTCGGGAGTGGCCGCCATGTCTGGTTAGGCCATCCTGGAGATCTTTCTTTCGTCCCTGTAAACATTGTGACGGGTTAATAAAAAGCTTCGCGAGGTTGTCTAAAAAAAAGCTGGATCAAACGGGCAGGTGGGGGAGGCGCGGTCAATGCAAAAGAAGCAGAGGTCTCGCCACAGCTGCGATGTAGAGGACGCAAGGAGCGGGACTTGGCGCTGGCGTCTCCCGACGATGGCCGGCAGCGAGCAGAGCTTGGCAATGCGGCGACCGAGGCGACAAATTGGAGGAGGTGCTCGGGCGGATCGGCGTCTTGGCAAGGGGAGAGGTCAACATGGGTGTGCGTCTCCTCTTTTGATGCAGGGTGAAACAGAAGGGCGGAACGGGCATCCTGCTTGCTCGTTCGCTCGAATCGAACGAGGCAAAGGTGTGGCTCTCGCCGGGAAGAAGCAGGACGGCGGGGACCCGAGGGCGCAATGCATCCAGATCCGCGGTGGAGCAGCCAGCGTGGTTGCGGATCCGGGTGCAGAAGTGGCGGGCGCGGCTGACGAACTCCGTGGCGGGCTAGTTCCTACAGGCCAACGACGGGACGAGGATTAGAGAGAGAACCAGGGGAAACAGGGTGAGGAGGAGGAGAGGTACGGCCTTGGGACTTGGCATCCATAGCGGAGGAGCTTCTGTGGGTGCTTGGGACGGAGTTGGTGGCGTGCGAGGCGGCAGCTGAGGCTGGGCGCGGCGACGAGGTGCTCGGTGACGCGGGGTGCTCGGCGGCACAGGGGTCCAGTGGCAAGGAGGGCTTGGATGGCATCAGAGACATTTGGCGGTGGCGGTCGCAGCTCCATGGGGATGGCACCATGGGTTCTTGCAGGGGAAGAGATGGGGAGGTGAGGCAGAAAAAAGGCAGGGCACGAGAGAAGAAGGGAGATGGAGAAGTGCAGCGGGGAAGCGGCCTGAGTGGAGGGATGCTCTGGTGACGATGATCTGCAGAAGGCCCGGCCTGGTTGGGAACTCCGGCGAGGTTGTTGCAGGGCCGGTGCCTCGCGGTTGCGCGGGGACGAGCTGTCGAGGTCCTCTTCTGCTCAGGATCGAGCGAGGAGGAGGGTTGCAGTCGCTGGGGAGCTGCCGTGTTGCTGGATTGAGGCGAGGTGTGTGGGTTTGATGATGGGGATCTGGGAGGATCCCGAGGTGGGAGGAGGTGTCTGTGGTCTCGGTGGTTGGCTGAGAGGTGGAGGGCACCGGTTGGGCAGCGAAGAAAACAAGAGGGACAAACTGGCGGCGGCGGAGGGATTTTGAAGATGGGACAACTCTCCTAGAATCTAGGGTTTTGGACTGATACTTATAGCAGATGGATTTTTGGGAAGGGGCTACCTCCTCCGATCGAAATCGGACGGTCGAGAAAAAAATAGGTAGAGAGTCCAAATAAGAAAACGGTGATGTTTTAGGGATGTTAGGGGATGATCTGGACCCGTCGGTGACGACTGAGTGGGTCGGGTTCGGGGAAGTTTTCAGACGCGCGCGAGGGGTCGATGCACTGTGCAAAGAGGGGTTAGGTGAACGAGGTCAAGTGTGTGGTTGGGCTGAGAAGAGAGAGGGGGAATGCAACCCGGCAACCGTTTCCGGAGACCGGAAACGTCCGATGATAGACCGGCTATATTGCCGCTATAGTTATCCGTTGGGGCATCAAACGGACTCCGAATGCGTCGAAACTTGGCAGGCGACCTACTGACAACAAAACAACACCGCATGCCAACTTTCATCCCAATCTGAGAACATTTTCCAGCCACTTATAAAATACTATTTCGGAGGTGTCGCGGGCGCGTGCGAGTGTGGTTGGGCTCAGAATGGACAACAAACTGAACTGGGGGAACCCGGACGGATGCAAGTTTTAAAAACATGCAGATGCAATGTGGATGATGACATGGCAAGAAGCAACACGCAAGCAGAAGACATGTCAACTGTTGGGGAACGTAGTAATTTCGAAAAATTTCCTACGCACACGCAAGATCATGGTGATGCATAGCAACGAGATGGGAGAGTGTGTCCATGTACCCTCGTAGACCGAAAGCGGAAGCGTTAGCACAACGAGGTTAATGTAGTTGTACGTCTTCACGATCCGACCGATCAAGTACCGAACGCACGGCACCTCCGAGTTCTGCACACGTTCAACTCAATGACGTTCCTCAAACTCCGATCCAGCCAAGCTTTGAGGGAGAGTTCCGTCAGCACGACGACGTGGTGACGATGATGATGTTCTACCGATGTAGGGCTTCGCCTAAGCAACACTATGATATGACCGAGGTGGATTATGGTGGAGGCGGGCACCGCACATGGCTAAGAGATCCAACAGATCAATTGTTATATCTCTAGGGGGTGCCTCCCTCCCTGTATATAAAGGAGTGGAGGAGGGGGAGGGGTCCGGCCACCCTTGGCGCGCCCCATGAGGAGTCCTACTCCCATCGGGAGTAGGACTCCCCCTTCCATGTTGGAGTAGGAGAGGAGAGGGAAGGAGAAAGAGGAAGAAAGGAATTGGGGGGGGGGGCGCCGCCCCCTTCCTTGTCCAATTCGAACTTGGGAGGGGAGGGGCACGCGGCTGCCCCTTGGCCGCCTCTCCTCTTCCACCGATTGGGCCCATGAGGCCCAATAACCTCCGGAGGGGAGGGGGTGTCCCGGTAACCCCCCGGTACTCCGGTATATATCCGATAACCCCCGGAACCATTCCGGTGTCCGAATATAGTCGTCCAATATATCAATCTTCATGTCTTGGCCATTTCAAGACTCCTCGTCATGTCCGTGATCACATCCGGGACTCCTAACTACCTTCAGTACATCAAAACACATAAGCTCATAATATAACCGTCATCGAACTTTAAGCGTGCGGACCCTACGGGTTCGAGAACTATGTAGACATGACCGAGACACGTCTCCGGTCAATAACCAATAGCGGAACCTGGATGCTCATATTGGCTCCTACATATTCTTGGAAGATCTTTATCGGTCAAACCACATAACAACATACATTGTTCCCTTTGTCATCGGTATGTTACTTGCCCGAGATTCGATCGTCGGTATCTCAATACCTAGTTCAATCTCGTTACCAGCAAGTCTCTTTACTCGTTCCATAATACATCATCCCGCAACTAACTCATTAGTTGCAATGCTTGCAAGGCTTAAGTGATGTGTATTACCGAGTGGGCCCAGAGATACCTCTCCAACAATCGGAGTGACAAATCCTAATCTTGAAATACGCCAACCCAACAAGTACCTTTGGAGACACATGTAGAGCACCTTTATAATCACCCAGTTACATTGTGACATTTGGTAGCACACAAAGTGTTCCTCGGGTAAACGGGAGTTGCATAATCTCATAGTCACAGGAACATGTATAAGTCATGAAGAAAGCAATAACAACAAACTAAACGATCAAGTGCTAAGCTAACGGAATGGGTCAAGTCAATCACATCATTCTCCTAATGATGTGATCCCGTTAATCAAATGACAACTCTTTGTCTATGTCTAGGAAACATAACCATCTTTGATCAATGAGCTAGTCAAGTAGAGGCATACTAGTGACACTCTGTTTGTCTATGTATTCACACATGTATTATGTTTCTAGTTAATACAATTCTAGCATGAATAATAAACATTTATCATGATATAAGGAAATAAATAATAACTTTATTATTGCCTCTAGGGCGTATTTCCTTTAGTCTCCCACTTGCACTAGAGTCAATAATCTAGATTACACAGTAATGATTCTAACACCCATGGAGCCTTGGTGCTGATCATGTTTTGCTCATGGAAGAGGCTTAGTCAACGGTCTGCAACATTCAGATCCATATGTATCTTGCAAATCTCTATGTCTCCCGCCCGGACTTGGTCTCGGATGGAGTTGAAGTGTCTTTTGATGTGCTTGGTTCTCTTGTGAAATCTGGATTCCTTTGCCAAAGCAATCGCACCAGTATTTTCACAAAAGATTTTCACTGGACCCGATGCACTAGGTATGACACCTAGATCGGATATGAACTCCTTCATCCAGACTCCTTCATTTGCTGCTTCTGAAGCAGCTATGTATTCCGCTTCACATGTAGATCCCACTACGACGCTTTGTTTAGAACTGCACCAACTGACAGCTCCACCATTTAATAAAAACCCGTATCTGATTTGCGATTTAGAATCGTCCAGATCAGTGTCAAAGCTTGCATCGACGTAACCATTTACAACGAGATATTTATCACCTCCATAAACGAGAAACATATCCTTCATCCTTTTCAGGTATTTTAGGATGTTCTTGACCGCTGTCCAGTGATCCACTCCTGGATTACTTTGGTACCTCCCTACTAAACTAATAGCAAGGCACACATCAGGTCTGGTACACAACATTGCATACATGATAGAGCCTATGGCTAAAGCATAGGGAACATCTTTCATTTTCTCTCTATCTTCTGCAGTGGTCGGGCATTGAGTCTTACTCAACTTCACACCTTGTAACATAGGTAAGAACCCTTTCTTTGCTTGATCCATTTTGAACTTCTTCAAAACTTTGTCAAGGTATGTGCATTGTGAAAGTCCAATTAAGCGTCTCGATCTATCTCTATAGATCTTGATGCCCAATATATAAGTAGCTTCACCAAGGTCTTTCATTGAAAAACTCTTATTCAAATATCCTTTTATGCTATCCAGAAATTCTATATCATTTCCAATCAACAATATGTCATCCACATATAATATCAGAAATGCTATAGAGCTCCCACTCACCTTCTTGTAAATACAGGCTTCTCCAAAAGTTTGTATAAAACCATATGCTTTGATCACACATCAAAACGTTTATTCCAACTCCGAGAGGCTTGCACCAGTCCATAAATGGATCGCTGGAGCTTGCATACTTTCTTAGCTCCCTTTGGATCGACAAAACCTTGCGGTTGCATCATATTCAACTCTTCTTCCAGAAACCCATTCAGGAATGCAGTTTTGACATCCATTTGCCAAATTTCATAATCATAAAATGCGGCAATTGCTAACATGATTCGGACAGACTTAAGCATCTCTACGGGTGAGAAGGTCTCATCGTAGTCAATCCTTTGAACTTGTCGAAAACCTTTTGCAACAAGTCGAGCTTTATAGACGGTAACATTACCATCAACGTCAGTATTCTTCTTGAAGATCTATTTATTCTCGATGGCTTGCCGATCATTGGGCAAGTCAACCAAAGTCCACACTTTGTTCTCATACATGGATCCCATCTTAGATTTCATGGCCTCAAGCCATTTTGCGGAATCTGGGCTCACCATCGCTTCTTCATAGTTCATAGGTTTGTCATGGTCTAGCAACATAACGTCCAGAACAGGATTACTGTACCACTCTAGTGTAGATCTTACTCTGGTTGACCTACAAGGTTTAGTAACAACTTGATCTGAAGTTTCATGATCATCATCATTAACTTCCTCACTAATTGGTGTAGACGTCACAGGAACCGGTTTCTGTGATGAACTACTTTCCAATAAGGGAGCAAGTACTGTTACCTCATCAAGTTCTACTTTCCTCCCACTCACTTCTTTTGAGAGAAACTCCTTCTATAGAAAGGATCCATTCTTAGCAACGAATGTCTTGCCCTCGGATCTGTGATAGAAGGTGTACCCAACTATTTCTTTTGGATATACTCCCTCCGGTCCTTTTTAGTTCGCATATAAGATTTGTCTGAAGTCAAGCCTCGTAAAGTTTGACCAACTTTATAGAAAAAAATATCAACATTCACAATGTGAAATCAATTCCAGTAGATACATCATGACTTAATGTTTCATATTGTACAACTTTAGCATGGTAGATATTAATATTTTTTCATATAAATATGGTCAAACTTTGTGAAGTTTGACTTCAGACAATTCTTATATGTGAAGTAAAAAGGACCGGAGGGAGTACTATGAAGACACATTTCTCCGATTTGGGGTTGAGCTTATCAGGTTGAAGCTTTTTCACATAAGCATCGCAACCCCAAACTTTAAGAAACGACAACTTTGGTTTCTTGCCAAACCATAGTTCATAAGGTGTCGTCTCAACGGATTTTGATGGTGCCCTATTTAACGTGAATGCGGTTGTCTCTAAAGCATAACCCCAAAATGATAGCGGTAAATCAGTAAGAGACATCATAGATCGCACCATATCTAGTAAAGTACGATTACGGCGTTCGGACACACCATTACGCTGTGGTGTTCCGGGTGGCGTGAGTTGCGAAACTATTCCGCATTGTTTCAAATGTAGACCAAACTCGTAACTCAAATATTCTCCTCCACGATCAGATCGTAGAAACTTTATTTTCTTGTTACGATGATTTTCAACTTCACTCTGAAATTCTTTGAACTTTTCAAATGTTTCAGACTTATGTTTCATTAAGTAGATATACCCATATCTGCTTCAATCATCTGTGAAGGTGAGAAAATAACAATACCCGCCGCGAGCCTCAACATTCATTGGTCCACATACATCAGTATGTATGATCTCCAACAAATCAGTTGCTCGCTCCATAGTTCCGGAGAACGGCGTTTTAGTCATCTTGCCCATGAGGCATGGTTCGCAAGTACCAAGTGATTCATAATCAAGTGATTCCAAAAGTCCACCAGTATGGAGTTTCTTCATGCGCTTTATACCAATATGGCCCAAACGGCAGTGCCACAAATAAGTTGCACTATCATTATCAACTCTGCATCTTTTGGCTTCAACATTATGAATATGTGTATCACTACTATCGAGATTCATCAAAAATAGACCACTCTTTAAGGTTGCATGACCATAAAAGATATTACTCATATAAATAGAACAACCATTATTCTCAGATTTAAATGAATAACCGTCTCGCATTAAACAAGATCCAGATATAATGTTCATGCTCAAAGCTGGCACCAAATAACAATTATTTAGGTCTAAAACTAATCCCGAAGGTAGATGTAGAGGTAGCGTCCCGACGGCGATCACGTCGACTTTGGAACCATTTCCCACGCGCATCGTCACCTCGTCCTTAGCCAGTGTTCGCTTAATCCGTAGTCTCTGTTTCGAGTTGCAAATATTAGCAACAGAACCAGTATCAAATACCCAGGTGCTACTGCGAGCTCTGGTAAGGTACACATCAATAACATGTATATCACATATACCTTTGTTCACCTTGCCATCCTTCTTATCCGCCAAATACTTGGGGTAGTTCCGCTTCCAGTGACCAGTCTGTTTGCAGTAGAAGCACTTAGTCTCAGGCTTAGGTCCAGACTTGGGTTTCTTCTCCTGAGCAGCAACTTCTTTGTTGTTCTTCTTGAAGTTCCCCTTCTTCTTCCCTTTGCCCTTTTTCTTGAAACTGGCAGTCTTATTGACCATCAACACCTGATGCTCCTTTTTGATTTCTACCTCCGCAGCCTTTAGCATTGCGAAGAGCTCGGGAATTGTCTTATTCATCCCTTGCATATTATAGTTCATCACGAAGCTCTTGTAGCTTGGTGGCAGTGATTGAAGAACTCTGTCGATGACACTATCAATAGGAAGATTAACTCCCAGTTGAGTCAAGTGATTATGATACCCAGACATATTGAGTATATGCTCAGTGACAGAACTATTCTCCTCCATCTTGCAGCTATAGAACTTATTGGAGACTTCATATCTCTCAATCCGGGCATTTGCTTGAAATATTAACTTCAACTCCTGGAACATCTCATATGCTCCATGACGTTCAAAACGTCATTGAAGTCCCGGTTCTAAGCCGTAAAGCATGGCACACTGAACTATCGAGTAGTCATCAGCTTTGCTCTGCCAGGTGTTCATAACATCTGGTGTTGCTCCTGTAGCAGATTTGGCACTTAGCGGTGCTTCCAGGACGTAATTCTTCTGTGCAACAATGAGGATAATCCTCAAGTTACGTACCCAGTCCGTGTAATTGCTACCATCATCTTTCAACTTTGCTTTCTCAAGGAACACATTAAAATTCAGCGGAACAACAACACAAGCCATCTATCTACAACAAACATAGACATGCAAAATACTATTAGGTACTAAGTTCATGATAAATTTAAGTTCATTTAATCATATTACTTAAGAACTCCCACTTAGATAGACATCTCTCTAATCATCTAAGTGATCACGTGATCCAAATCAACTAAACCATAATCGATCATCACGTAAAATGGAGTAGTTTTCAATGGTGAACATCATTATGTTGATCATATCTACTATATGATTCACACTCGACCTTTTGGTCTCAGTGTTCCGAGGCCATATCTGCATATGCTAGGCTCGTCAATTTTAACCTGAGTATTCTGCGTGTGCAAAACTGGCTTGCACCCGTTGTAGATGGACGTAGAGCTTATCACACCCGATCATCATGTGGTGTCTGGGCACGACGAACTTTGGCAACGGTGCATACTCAGGGAGAACACTTTTATATTGAAATTTAGTGAGAGATCATCTTATAATGCTACCATCAATCAAAGCAAAATAAAATGCATAAAAGATAAACATAACATGCAATCAATATAAGTGATATGATATGGCCATCATCATCTTGTGCTTGTGATCTCCATCTCCGAAGCACCATCATGATCACCATTGTCACCGACGCGACACCTTGATCTACATCATAGCATCGTTGCCGTCTAGCCAACTATTGCTTCTATGACTATCGCTACCGCTTAGTGATAAAGTAAAGCAATTACAGGGCGATTGCATTGCATACAATAAAGTGACAACCATATGGCTCCTGCCAGTTGCCGATAACTCGTTTACAAAACATGATCATCTCATACAATAAAATATATCATCATGTCTTGACCATATCACATCACAACATGCCCTACAAAAACAAGTTAGACGTCCTTGATACGTCTCCAACATATCTATAATTTTTGATTGCTCCATGCTATATTATCTACTGTTTTGGACTATATTGGGCTTTATTTTCCACTTTTATATTATTTTTGGGACTAACCTATTAACCGAAGGCCCAGCCCAGAATTGCTATTTTTTTTTGCCTATTTCAGTGTTTCGGATAAATGGAATATCAAACGGAGTCCAAACGGAATAAAATCTTCGGGAACGTGATTTTCTCACCGAACGTGATCCAGGAGACTTGGACCCTACTGCAAGGGATCAAAGAGGTGGTCACGAGGGTGGGGGGCGCGCCCCCCCTAGGGCGCGCCCCCTGCCTCATGGGCCCCACGGTGCTCCACCGACGTACTCCTTCCTCCTATATATACCCACGTACCCCCAAACGATCAAAATAGGAGCCAAAAACCTAATTCCACCGCCGCAACTTTCTGTATCCACGAGATCCCATCTTGGGGCCTGTTCCGGAGCTCCGTTGGAAGAGGGCCGTCATCACGGAGGGCTTCTACATCATCATAGCCTCTCCGATGAAGTGTGAGTAGTTTACCTTAGACCTTCGGGTCCATGGTTAGTAGCTAGATGGCTTCTTCTCTCTCTTTGAATCTCAATATAAAGTTATCCCCCTCTCTTGTGGAGATCTATTCGATGTAATCTTCTTTTTGCGGTGTGTTTGTTGAGATCGATGAATTGTGGGTTTATGATCAAGTCTATCTATGAATAATATTTGAATCTTCTCTAAATTCTTTTATGCATGATTGGTTATCTTTGCAAGTATCTTCGAATTATCCGTTTAGTTTGGCCAACTAGATTGGTAGTTCTTGCCATGGGAGAAGTGCTTAGCTTTGGGTTCGATCTTGCGGTGTCCTTACCCAGTGACAGAAGGGGCAGCAAGGCACGTATTGTATCATTGCCATCGAGGATAACAAGATGGGGTTTATTTCATATTGCATGAATTTATCTCTCTACATCATGTCATCTTGCTTAAGGCGTTACTCTGTTTTTAACTTAATACTCTAGATGCATGCTGGATAGCGGTCGATGAGTGGAGTAATAGTAGTAGATGCAGAATCGTTTCGATCTACTTGTCACGGACATGATGCCTATATACATGATCATGCCTAGATATTCTCATAATTATGCTCAATTCTATCAATTGCTCAACAGTAATTTGTTCACCCACCGTAGAATACTTATGCTCTTGAGAGAAGCCACTAGTGAAATCTATGGCCCCCGGGTCTATTCTCATCATATCTCCATCACTTTTATATCGTTTTGCTATTTACTTTGCTTTTACTTTTTACTTTGCATCTTTATATCAAAAATACCAAAAATATTCTATCTATCAGATCTCACTCTCGTAAGTGACCGCGAAGGGCTTGACAACCCCTAATCGCGTTGGTTGCGAGTAGCTATCGCTTTGTGCAGGTACGAGGGACTTGAGCGTGGGCTCCTACTGGATTGATACCTTGGTTCTCAAAAACTGAGGGAAATACTTACGCTACTTTGTTGCATCATTGCTTCCTCTTCGGGGAAAACCAACGCAAGCTCAAGACGTAGCAAGAAGGATTTCTGGCGCCGTTGCCGGGGAGTCTACACAAAAAGTCAACATACCAAGTACCCATCACAATCCCTATCTCTCACATTACATTATTTGCCATTTGCCTCTTGTTTTCCTCTCCTCCCAATTCACCCTTGCCGTTTTATTCACCCTCTCTCTCCCTATCCTCCCTCTCTATTTGCCTCTTTTTGCCCGTTTGCTTTTTGTTTGCTCGTGTGTTAGATTGCTTACTTGTCGCGATGGCTCAAGATACTACTAAATTGTGTGACTTCACCAATACCAATAATAATGATTTCCTTAGCACTTTGATTGCTCCTCTTACCGATGCTGAATCTTGTGAAATTAATACTGCTTTGTTGAATCTTGTTATGAAAGATCAATTCGCCGGCCTTCCTAGTGAAGATGCCGCTACTCATCTGAATAGCTTCGTTGATTTATGTGATATGCAAAATAAAAATGATGTCAATAATGATGTCATTAAATTGAAGCTATTTCCTTTTTCGCTTAGAGATCGTGCTAAAGCTTGGTTTTCGTCTTTGCCTAAGAATAGTATTGATTCATGGAACAAATGCAAATATGCTTTTATCTCTAAGTATTTTCCTCCCGCTAAGATCATCTCTCTTAGAAACGATATAATGAACTTTAAACAACTTGATCATGAACATGTTGCACAAGCTTGGGAGAGAATGAAATTAATGATACATAATTGCCCTACTCATGGTTTGAATTTGTGGATGGTTATACAAAAATTTTATGCCAGATTGAATTTTGCTTCTAGAAATCTTTTAGATTCGGCCGTGGGAGGCACTTTTATGGAAATCACTTTAGGATATGCTACTAAACTCCTAGATAATATTATGGTTAATTATTCTCAATGGCACACTGAAAGAACTTCTAATAAAAAAGTGCATGCGATAGAAGAAATTAATGTGTTGAGGGGAAAGATGGATGAACTTATGAAATTATTTGCTACTAAGAGTGTTTCTTCTGATCCTAATGATATGCCTTTGTCTACTTTGATTGAGAATAATAATGAATCTATGGATGTGAATTTTGTTGGTAGGAATAATTTTGGTAACAACACTTATAGAGGGAATTTTAATCCTAGGCCATATCCTAGTAATACTTCTAATAACTATGGGAATTCCTATAACAACTCTTATGGAAATTATAACAAGATGCCCTCTGATTTTGAATCTAATATTAAAGAATTTATTTCTTTGCAAAAGAATTTTAATGCTATGATTGAAGAAAAATTGCTTAAGATTGATGATTTGGCTAGGAACGTTGATAGAATTGCTCTTGATGTTGATGCTTTGAAACTTAGATCTATTCCACCTAAGCATGATATTAATGAGTCTCTAAAAGCCATGACAATTTCAATTGATGAGTGTAAGGAAAGAACCGCTAGGATGCGTTCTTCCAAAGATGCCTTTATTAAAGCATGTTCTCCCAATTCCTATGAAAATCAAGATGAAGATCTAAAATTTATTGATGTGTCTCCAATTAAATCTTTGTTTTGCAATATGAATCTTGCTGAAACTGAATATGATCTTCCTTTACCTAGAAGGCGTTCTAAAAATTCAGAGTGTTTAGATCTTAATGATGAAATTGATGAAAGTGGGATGGAAAGAAATAAAAATCTAGATGTTGCTAAACCCACTATATTGGATTTCAAGGAATTTAATTATGAAAATTGCTCTTTGATTGATTGTATTTCCTTGTTGCAATCCATGCTAAATTCTCCACATGCTTATAGTCGAAATAAAGCCTTCACCGAACATATTGTTGATGCCTTGATGCAATCTTATGAAGAAAAACTTGAGTTGAAAGTTTCTATCCCTAGAAAACTCTATGATGAGTGGGAACCAACTATTAAAATTAAAATTAAAGATCATGAGTTTTATGCTTTGTGTGATTTGGGTGCTAGTGTCTCTACTATTCCCAAGACTTTGTGTGATTTACTAGATTTCCGTAATTTTGATGATTGCTCTCTAAACTTGCATCTTGCGGATTCCACTATTAAGAAACCTATGGGAAGAATTAATGATGTTCTTATTGTTGCAAATAGGAATTATGTGCCCGTAGATTTCATTGTTCTTGATATAGATTGCAATCCTTCTTGCCCTATTATTCTTGGTAGACCTTTCCTTAGAATGGTTGGTGCGATTATTGATATGAAGGAAGGGAATATTAGATTTCAATTTCCATTAAAAAAGGGCATGGAACACTTTCCAAGAAAGAAAATAAAATTAACATATTAAACTATCATGAGAGCCACTTATGGATTGCCTACCAAAGATGGCAATACCTAGATCTATCCTTGCTTGTTATGCCTAGCTAGGGGCGTTAAACGATAGCGCTTGTTGGGAGGCAACCCAATTTTATTTTTATTCCTTGCTTTTTGCTCCTGTTTAGTAATAAATAAATTATTTAGCCTCTGTTTTGGTTGTGTTTTTTGTGTTTAATTAGTGTTTGTGCCAAGTAGAACCGTTGGGAAGACTTGGGGAAAGTCTTGTTGAACTTGTTGTAAAAAACAGAAACTTTAGCACTCACGAGAACTGCTGTCATTTTTATTTGAAGAGTTATATTTATTTAATTACTTTTGGAGATGATTAATAGATAAATTAATCATGTCCAGCAATTTATTTTAGAATTTTTGGGGTTCCAGATCTTGCGCTAGCTACAGATTACTATAGACTGTTCTGTTTTTGACATATTTTGTTTTTCGTGTGTTGTTTACTTATTTTGATTAATCTATGGCTAGTAAAATAGTTTATAATCCATAGAGAAGTTGGAATACAGTAGGTTTAACACCAATATAAATAAATAATGAGTTCATTACAGTACCTTGAAGTGGTCTTTTGTTTTCTTTCGCTAACGGAGCTCACGAGTTTTCTATTTTGAGTTTTGTGTTGTGAAGTTTTCAAGTTTTGGGTGAATTCTTTTGATGGATCATGGAACAAGGAGTGGCAAGAGCCTAAGCTTGGGGATGCCCATGGCACACCCAAGATAATCCAAGGATACCAAAAAGTCAAAGCTTGGGGATGCCCCGGAAGGCATCCCCTCTTTCGTCCACTTCCATCGGTAATTTACTTGGAGCTATATTTTTATTCACCAACATGATATGTGTTTTGCTTGGAGCATCTTGTATTATTTGTGTCTTTGTTTGTGAGTATGCCACAATCATCCTTGCTGTACACACCTTTTGAGAGAGCCATACATGAATTAAAATTTGATAGAATACTCTATGTGCTTCACTTATATCTTTTGAGCTAAGTAGTTTTGCTCTATGTGCTTCACTTATATCTTTTGAGCTAGATAATTTTGCTCTATGTGCTTCACTTATATCTTTGAGCGTTATAATTTTGCTCTATGTGCTTCACTTAGATCTTTTAGAGCACGGTGGTGGATATGTTTTAAAGAAATTATTGATCTCTCATGCTTCACTTGAATTAATTTGAGAGTCTCTTAATAGCATGGTAATTTGCCTAATAATAATATGCTTGGTATTCAAGATTTGTGAAACTTTATTTTGAGTGTGTTGAATACTAAGAAAAGATTGAAGCATGATAATTGTTTTGAGATATGGAGGTGATAATATTAAAGTCATGCTAGTTGAGTAGTTGTGAATTTAAAGAATACTTGTGTTAAAGTTTGTGATTCCCGTAGCATGCACGTATGGTGAACCGTTATGTGATGAAGTCAGAGCATGATTTATTTATTGATTGTCTTCCTTATGAGTGGTGGTCGGGGAAGAGCGATGGTCTTTCCCTACCAATCTATCCCCCTAGAAGCATGCACGTAATACTTTGCTTTGATAACTTCTAAATTTTTGCAATAAGTATATGAGTTCTTTATGACTAATGTTGAGTCCATGGATTATACACACTCCCACCCTTCCACCCTTGCTAGCCTCTCTAATACCGCGCAACTTTCGCCGGTATCATACACCTACCATATACCTTCCTCAAAACAGCCACCATACCTACCTATTATGGCATTTCCATAGCCATTCCGAGATATATTGCCATGCAACTTTCCACCGTTCTGTTTATCATGACACACTCCATCATTGTCATATTGCATATCCTGGTACACCGCCGGAGGCATTCATATAGAGTCATATTTTGTTCTAGGTATCAAGTTGTAATTGTTGAGTTGTAAGAAAAATAAAAGTGTGATGATCATCATTATTAGAGCATTGTCCCAAGTGAGGAAAGGATGATGGAGACTATGATTCCCCCATAAGTCGGGATGAGACTCCGGATGAAAAATAAATAAAAGAGGCCAAAGAAGCCCAAATAAAAAAAAGAGGCCATAAAAAAGAGAAAAGGCCCAAATAAAAAAATAAAATAAAAAAATGAGAGAAAAAGAGAGAAGGGACAATGTTACTATCCTTTTACCACACTTGTGCTTCAAATTAGCACCATGATCTTCATAGTAGAGAGTCTCTCATGTTATCACTTTCATATACTAGTGGGAATTTTACGTTATAGAACTTGGCTTGCATATTCCAATGATGGACTTCCTCAAATTGCCCTAGGTCTTCGTGAGCGAGCAAGTTGGATGCACACCCACTAGTTTCTTTTGTTGAGCTTTCATACATTTATAGCTCTAGTGCATCCGTTGCATGGCAATCCCTACTCACTCACATTGATATCTATTGATGGACATCTCCATAGCCTGTTGATATGCCTAGTTGATGTGAGACTATCTTCTCCTTTTTTGTCTTCTCCACAACCACCATTCTATTCCACCTATAGTGCTATATCCATGGCTCACGCTCATGTATTGCGTGAAGATTGAAAAAGTTTTGAAAAAGTTAGAGTATGAAACAATTGCTTGGCTTGTCATCGGGGTTGTGCATGATTTAAATACTTTGTGTGGGGAAGATGGAGCATAGCCAGACTATATGATTTTGTAGGGATAACTTTCTTTGGCCATGTTATTTTGAGAAGACATAATTGCTTTGTTAGTATGCTTGAAGTATTATTATTTTCTATGTCAATATAAACTTTTGTCTTGAATCTTTCTAATCTGAATATTCATACCACAATTAAGAAGATTTGCATTGAAATTATGCCAAGTAGCACTCCACATCAAAAATTCTCTTTTTATCATTTACCTACTCGAGGACGAGCAGGAATTAAGCTTGGGGATGCCTGATACGTCTCCAACGTATCTATAATTTTTGATTGCTCCATGCTATATTATCTACTGTTTTGGACTATATTAGGCTTTATTTTCCACTTTTATATTATTTTTGAGACTAACCTATTAACCGAAGGCCCAGCCCAGAATTGTTGTTTTTGGCCTATTTCAGTGTTTTGGATAAACAGAATATCAAACAGAGTCCAAACGGAATAAAATCTTCGGGAACGTGATTTTCTCACCGAACGTGATCCAGGAGACTTGGAGCCTACTGCAAGGGATCAAAGAGGTGGTCACGAGGGTGGGGGGCGCCCCCCCCCCTAGGGTGCGCCCCTGCCTCGTGGGCCCCTCGGTACTCCACCGACGTACTCCTTCCTCCTATATATACCCACGTACCCCCAAACGATCAGAACAGGAGCCAAAAACCTAATTCCACCGCCGCAACTTTCTGTATCCATGAGATCCCATCTTGGGGCCTGTTCTGGAGCTCCGCCGGAACAGGGCCGTCATCACGGAGGGCTTCTACATCATCATAGCCTCTCCGATGAAGTGTGAGTAGTTTACCTCAGACCTTCGGGTCCATAGTTAGTAGCTAGATGGCTTCTTCTCTCTCTTTGAATCTCAATACAAAGTTCTCCCCCTCTCTTGTGGAGATCTATTCAATGTAATCTTCTTTTTGCGGTGTGTTTGTTGAGACCGATGAATTGTGGGTTTATGATCAAGTCTATCTATGAATAATATTTGAATCTTCTCTGAATTCTTTTATGCATGATTGGTTATCTTTGCAAGTCTCTTCGAATTATCCGTTTGGTTTGGCCAACTAGATTGGTAGTTCTTGCCATGGGAGAAGTGCTTAGCTTTGGGTTCGATCTTGCGGTGTCCTTACCCAGTGACAGAAGGGGCAGCAAGGCACGTATTGTATCGTTGCCATCGAGGATAACAAGATGGGGTTTATTTCATATTGCATGAATTTATCTCTCTACATCATGTCATCTTGCTTAAGGCGTTACTCTGTTTTTAACTTAATACTCTAGATGCATGCTGGATAGCGGGCGATGAGTGGAGTAATAGTAGTAGATGCAGAATCGTTTCGATCTACTTGTCACAGACGTGATGCCTATATACATGATCATGCCTAGATATTCTCATAATTATGCTCAATTCTATCAATTGCTCAATAGTAATTTGTTCACACACCGTAGAATACTTATGCTCTTGAGAGAAGCCACTAGTGAAACCTATGGCTCCCGGGTCTATTCTCATCATATCAATCTCCATCACTTTTATATTGTTTTGCTATTTACTTTTTCTTTGCATCTTTATATCAAAAATACCAAAAATATTCTATCTATCAGATCTCACTCTCGTAAGTGACCGTGAAGGGCTTGACAACCCCTAATTGCGTTGGTTGCGAGTGGCTATCGCTTTGTGCAGGTACGAGGGACTTGAGTGTGGGCTCCTACTGGATTGATACCTTGGTTCTCAAAAACTGAGGGAAATACTTACGCTACTCTACTGCATCATCCCTTCCTCTTCGGGGAAAACCAACGCAAGCTCAAGATGTAGCAGTCCTATACTTTGTTGTTGCGAGTTTTACGTGGCTGCTACAGGCTGAGCAAGAACCGTTCTTACCTACGCATCAAAACCACAATGATAGTTCGTCAAGTTAGTGTTGTTTTAACCTTCTCAAGGACCGGGCATAGCCACACTCGGTTCAACTAAAGTTGGAGAAACTGACACCCGCCAGCCACCTGTGTGCAAAGCACGTCGGTAGAACCAGTCTCGCGTAAGCGTACGCGTAATGTCGGTCCGGGCCGCTTCATCCAACAATACCGCTGAACCAAAGTATGACATGCTGGTAAGCAGTATGACTTGTATCGCCCACAACTTACTTGTGTTCTACTCATGCATATAACATCAACGCATAAAACCAGGCTCGGATGCCACTATTGAGGAATGTAGTAATTTCAAAAAAATTCCTACGCACACGCAAGATCATGGTGATGCATAGCAACGAGAGGGGAGAGTGTGTCCACGTGCCCTCGTAGACCGAAAGCGGAAGCATTAGCACAACGCGGTTGATATAGTCGTACATCTTCACGATCCGACCGATCAAGTACCGAACGCACGGCACCTCCGAGTTCTGCACACGTTCAACTCGATGACGTCCCTCGAACTCCAATCCAACCGAGCTTTGAGGGAGAGTTCCGTCAGCACAACGACATGTTGACAATGATGATGTTCTACCGACGCAAGGCTTCTCCTAAGCACCTCTACGATATGACCGAGGTGGATTATGGTGGAGGGAGGCACCGCACACGGCTAAGAGATCCAAGGGATGAATTGTTGTATCTCTAGGGGGTGCCTCCTGTTGTGGAATGTAGTAATTTCAAAAATTTCCTACGCACACGCAAGATCATGGTGATGCATAGCAATGAGAGGGGAGTGTTGTCCATGTACCCTCGTAGACCGAAAGCGGAAGTGTTAGCACAACGCGTTTGATGTAGTCGTACGTCTTCGCGATCCAACCGATCAAGTACCGAACGCACGACACCTCCGAGTTCAGCACACGTTCAACTCGATGACGTCCCTCGAACTCCGATCCAGTCGAGTGTTGAGGGAGAGTTTCGTCAGCACGAAGGCATGGTGACAATGATGATGTTCTACCGACGCAGGGCTTCGCCTAAGCACCGCTACGATATGATCGAGGTGGATTATGGTGGAGGGGGGCACCACACATGGCTAAGAGATCAAGAGATCAATTGTTGTGTCTATGGGGTGCCCCTGGCCATGTATATAAAGGAGTGGAGGAGGGGAGGGGCCGGCCCTCTCTATGGCGCGCCCTACGGGAGTCCTACTCCCACTGGGAGTAGGATTCCCCCTTTCCTAGTAGAACTAGGAGCCCTTCCAAGTAGTAGGAGTAGGAGAGAAGGAAAGGGAAAAGAGAAGAGAAGGAAGGAGGGGGCGCAACCCTTCCTCCTAGTCCAATTCGGACTAGGCCTTGGGGGGGGGGGGGCGGCCTGCCTTTCTCTCTTTCCCCTAAAGCCCAATAAGGCCCATACACTCCCCGGCGAATTCCCGTAACTCCCCGGTACTCCGATAAATACCCGAATCACTCGGAACCTTTCCGGTGTCCGAATATAGTCATCCAATATATCGATCTTTATGTCTCGACCATTTCGAGACTCCTCGTCATGTCTCCGATCTCATCCGGGACTCCAAACTACCTTCGGTACATCAAAACACATAAACTCATAATATAACCGTCATTGAACTTTAAGCGTGCGGACCCTACGGGTTCAAGAACTATGTAGACATGACCGAGACACGTCTCCGGTCAATAACCAATAGCGGAATCTGGATGCTCATATTGGCTCCTACATATTCTATGAAGATCTTTATCGGTCAAACCGCATAACAACATATGTTGTTCCCTTTGTCATCGGTATGTTACTTGCCCAAGATTTGATCGTCGGTATCTCAATACCTAGTTCAATCTCTTTACCGGCAAGTCTCTTTACTCGTTCCGTAATACATCATCCCGCAACTAACTCATTAGTTGCAATGCTTGCAAGGCTTATAGTGATGTGCATTGCCGAGTGGGCCCAGAGATACCTATCCGACAATCGGAGTGACAAATCCTAATCTCGAAATTCGCCAACCCAACAAGTACCTTTGGAGACACATGTAGAGCACCTTTATAATCACCCAGTTACGTTGTGACGTTTGGTAGCACACAAAGTGTTCCTTCAGTAAACGGGAGTTGCATAATCTCATAGTCATAGGAACATGTATAAGTCATGATGAAAGCAATAGCAATAAACTAAACGATTAAGTGCTAAGATAACAGAACGGGTCAAGTCAATCACATCATTCTCCTAATGATGTGATCCCATTAATCAATTGACAACTCATGTCTATGGTTAGGAAACATAACCATCTTTGATCAACGAGCTAGTCAAGTAGAGGCATACTAGTGACACTCTGTTTGTCTATGTATTCACACATGTATTATGTTTCTGGTTAATACAATTCTAGCATGAATAATAAACATTTATCATGATATAAGGAAATAAATAATAACTTTATTATTGCCTCTAGGGCATATTTCCTTCAGTCTCCCACTTGCACTAGAGTCAATAATCTAGTTCACATCGCCATGTGATTTAATACCAATAGTTCACATCACCATGTGATTAACACCCATAGTTCACATCGACATGTGACCAACACCCAAAGGGTTTACTAGAGTCAATAATCTAGTTCACATCGCTATGTGATTAACACCCAAAGAGTACTAAGGTGTGATCATGTTTTGCTTGTGAGAGAAGTTTAGTCAACGGGTCTGCCACATTCAGATCCGTAAGTATTTTGCAAATTTCTATGTCAACAATGCTCTGCACGGAGCTACTCTAGCTAATTGCTCCCACTTTCAATATGTATCCAGATTGAGATTTAGAGTCATCTGGATCAGTGTCAAAATTTGCATCGACGTAACCCTTTACGACGAACCTTTTTGTCACCTCCATAATCGAGAAACATATCCTTATTCCACTAAGGATAATTTTGACCGCTGTCCAGTGATCTACTCCTAGATCACTATTGTACCCCTTGCCAAAAACAGTGTAGGGTATACAATAGATCTGGTACACAGCATGGCATATTTTATAGAACCTATGGCCAAGGCATAGGGAATGACTTTCATTCTCTTTCTATCTTCTGCCGTGGTCGGGCTTTGAGTCTTACTCAGTTTCACACCTTGTAACACAGGCAAGAACTCTTTCTTTGACTGTTCCATTTTGAACTACTTCAAAATCTTGTCAAGGTATGTACTCATTGAAAAACTTATCAAGCGTCTTGATCTATCTCTATAGATCTTGATGCTCAATATGTAAGCAGCTTCACCGAGGTCTTTCTTTGAAAAACTCCTTTCAAACACTCCTTTATGCTTTGCAGAATAATTCTACATTATCTCCGATCAACAATATGTCATTCACATATACTTATCAGAAATGTTGTAGTGCTCCCACTCACTTTCTTGTAAATACAGGCTTCACCGCAAGTCTGTATAAAACTATATGCTTTGATCAACTTATCAAAGCGTATATTCCAACTCCGAGATGCTTGCACCAGTCCATAGATGGATCGCTGGAGCTTGCATATTTTGTTAGCACCTTTAGGATTGACAAAACTTTCTTGTTGCATCATATACAACTCTTCTTTAATAAATCCATTAAGGAATGTAGTTTTGTTTATCCATTTGCCAGATTTCATAAAATGTGGCAATTGCTAACATGATTCGGACAGACTTAAGCATAGATACGAGTGAGAAACTCTCATCGTAGTCAACACCTTGAACTTGTCGAAAACCTTTTGCGACAATTCTAGCTTTGTAGATAGTAACACTACTATCAGCGTCCGTCTTCCTCTTGAAGATCCATTTAATCTCAATGGCTCGCCGATCTTTGGGCAAGTCAATCAAAGTCCATACTTTGTTCTTATACATGGATCTCATCTCAGATTTCATGGCCTCAAGCCATTTCGCGGAATCTGGGCTCATCATCGCTTCCTCATAGTTCGTAGGTTTGTCATGGTCAAGTAACATGACCTCCAGAACAGGATTACCATACCACTCTGGTGCGGATCTCACTCTGGTTTACCTACGAGGTTTGGTAGTAACTTGATCTGAAGTTACATGATCATCATCATTAGCTTCCTCACTAATTGGTGTAGTAGTCACAGGAACAGATTTCTGTGATGAACTACTTTCCAATAAGGGAGCAGGTACAGTTACCTCATCAAGTTCTACTTTCCTCCCACTCACTTCTTTCGAGGGAAACTCCTTCTCTAGAAAGGATGCATTCTCAGCAATGAATAACTTGCCTTCGGATCTGTGATAGAAGGTGTACCCAACATTTTCTTTTGGGTATCCTATGAAGACCACTTCTTCGATATGGGTTTGAGCTTATCGGGTTGAAACTTTTTCACATAAGCATTGCAACCTCAAACTTTAAGAAACGACAGCTTAGGTTTCTTGCCAAACCATAGTTCATACGGTGTCGTCTCAACGGATTTAGATGGTGCCCTATTTAACGTGAATGTAGCTGTCTCTAATGCATAACCCCAAAACAATAGTGGTAAATTGGTAAGAGACATCATAGATCGCACCATATCTAATAAAGTACGGTTACGACGTTCGGACACACCATTACACTGTGGTGTTCCAGGTGGCGTGAGTACTGAAACTATTTCACATTGTTTTAACTGAAGGCCAAACTCGTAACTCAAATATTTTACTTCTGCGATCATATCGTAGAAACTTTTATTTTTGTTACGATGATTCTCCATTTCACTCTGAAATTCTTTGAACTTTTCAAATGTTTTAGTCTTGTGTTTCATCAAGTAGATATACTCATATCTGCTCAAATCATCTGTGAAGATCAAAAAATAATGATACCTGCTGCGAGCCTCAATATTCATCAGACCACATACATCAGTATGTATGATTTCCAACAAATCTGTTGCTCGCTCCATTGTTCCGGAGAACGGAGTCTTAGTCATCTTGCCCATGAGTCATGGTTCGCAAGCATCAACTGATTCATAATCAAGTGATTCCAAAAGCCCATCAGCATGGATTTTCTTCATGCGCTTTACACCAATATAACCTAAATGTCAGTGCCACAAATAAGTTGCACTATCATTATTAACTTTGCATCTTTTGGCTTCAATATTATGAAAAGGTGTATCACCACGATCGAGATCCAACAAACCATTTTCATTGGGTGTATGACCATATAAGGTTTTATTCATGTAAACAGAACAACAATTATTCTCTAGCTTACATGAATAACCGTATTGCAATAAACATGATCCAATCATATTCATGCTCAACGCAAACACTAAATAACATTTATTTTAGGTTTAACACTAATCCCGAAAGTATAGGGAGTGTGCGATGATGATCAAATCAATCTTGGAACCATTTCCAATACACATCGTCACTTCACCCTTAACCAGTCTCTGTTCATTCTGCAACTCCTGTTTCGCGTTACTATTCTTAGCAACTGAACTAGTATTAAATACTGAGGGGTTGCTATAAACACTAGTAAAGTACACATCAATAACATGCATATCAAATATACCTATGTTACTTTGACATCCTTCTTATCCGCCAATTACTTGGGGTAGTTCCGCTTCCAGTGACCAGTCCCTTTGCAGTAGAAGCACTCAGTTTCAGGCTTAGGTCCAGTGGGTTTTTTTCACTTGAACATCAAGTTGCTTGCCGTTCTTCTTGAAGTTCCCCTTTCTTCCTTTTGTCCCTTTACTTGAAACTAGTGGTTTTGTTTACCATCAACACTTGATGCTTTTCCCGATTTCTACCTTCGTTGATTTCAGCATCACGAAGAGCTTGGGAATCGTTTCCGTTATCCCTTGCATATTATAGTTCATCACGAAGTTCTACTAACTTGGTGATGGTGACTAGAGAATTCTGTCAATCACTATTTTATCTGGAAGATTAACTCCCACTTGATTCAAGCAATTGTAGTACCCAGACAATCTGAGCACATGCTCACTGCTTGAGCTATTCTCCTCCATCTTTTAGCTATAGAACTTGTTGGAGACTTCATATCTCTCAACTCGGGTATTTGCTTGAAATATTAACTTCAACTCCTGGAACATCTCACATGGTCCATGACGTTCAAAACGTCTTTGAAGTCCCAATTCTAAGCTGTTTAAGCATGGTGCACTAAACTATCAAGTAGTCATCATATTGAGCTAGCAAAACGTTCATAACATATGCATCTACTCCTGCAATAGGTTTGTCACCTAGCGGTGCATCAAGGACATAATTCTTCTGTGCAGCAATGAGGATAAACCTCAGATCACTGATCCAATCCGCATCATTGCTACTAACATCTTTCAACTTAGTTTTCTCTAGGAACAATCAAAAATGAAACAGGGGAGCTAAACGCGAGCTATTGATCTACAACATAGATATGCTAATACTACCAGGACTAAGTTCATGATAAATTTAAGTTCAATTAATCATATTACTTAAGAACTCCCACTTAGATAGACATCCCTCTAATCCTCTAAGTGATCACGTGATCCATATCAACTAAACCATGTCCGATCATCACGTGAGATGGAGTAGTTTCAATGGTGAACATCACTATGTTGATCATATCTACTATATGATTCACGCTCGACCTTTTGGTCTCAGTGTTCCGAGGCCATATCTGTTATATGCTAGGCTCGTCAAGTTTAACCTGAGTATTCCGCGTGTGCAACTGTTTTGCACCCATTGTATTTGAACGTAGAGCCTATCACACCCGATCATCACGTGGTGTCTCAGCACGAAGAACTTTCGCAACGGTGCATACTCAAGGAGAACACTTGTACCTTGATAATTAGTGAGAGATCATCTTATAAAGTTACCATCGAACTAAGCAAAATAAGATGTATAAATGATAAGCATCACATGCAATCAAAATATGTGACATGATATGACCATCATCATCTTGTGCCTTTGATCTCCATCTCCAAAGCATCGTCATGATTTCCATCGTCACCGGCATGACACCATGATCTCCATCATCTTGATCTATATCAATGTGTCGTCACATGGTCGTCTCGCCAACTATTGCTCTTGCAACTATTTCTATCGCATAGCGATAAAGTAAAGCAATTATTTGGCGCTTGCATCTTATTCAATAAAGAGACAACCATAAGGCTTCTGCCAGTTGCCGATAACTTCAACAAAACATGATCATCTTATACAACAACTTATATCTCATCACGTATTGACCATATCACCTCACAACATGCCCTGCAAAAACAAGTTAGACGTCCTCTACTTTGTTGTTGCAAGTTTTACGTGGCTGCTACGGGCTTAGCAAGAACCGTTCTTACCTACGCATAAAAACCACAACGATAGTTTGTCAAGTTGGTGCTGTTTTAACCTTCGCAAGGACCGGGCGTAGCCACACTCGGTTCAACTAAAGTTGGAGAAACTGACACCCGCTAGTCACCTGTGTGCATAGCACGGCGGTAAAACGAGTCTCGCGTAAGCGTACGCGTAATGTCGGTCCGGGCCGCTTCATCCAACAATACCGCCGAACCAAAGTGTGACATGCTGGTAAGCAGTATGACTTATATCGCCCACAACTCACTTGTGTTCTACTCGTGCATATTACATCAACGCATAAAACCTGGCTCGGATGCCACTATTGTGGAACGTAGTAATTTCAAAAATTTAGGCAAGTAACATAGTAACATACCGATGACAAAGGGAACAACATATGTTGTTATGCGGTTTGACCGATAAAGATCTTCGTAGAATATGTAGGAGCCAATATGAGCATCTAGGTTCCGCTATTGGTTATTGACCGGAGACGTGTCTCGGTCATGTCTACATAGTTCTCGAACCCGTAGGGTCCGCACGCTTAAAGTTTGATGACGGTTATATTATGAGTTCATGTGTTTTGATGTACCGAAGGTAGTTCGGAGTCCCGGATGAGATCAGAGACATGACGAGGAGTCTCTAAATGGTCGAGACGTAAAGATCGATATGTTGGACGACTATATTCGGGCACCGGAAAGGTTCCGAGTGATTCGGGTATTTATCGGAGTACCGGGGAGTTACGGGAATTCGCCGGGGAGTGTATGGGCCTTATTGGGCTTTAGGGGAAAGAGACAAAGGCAGGCCACGCACCCCCAAGGCCTAGTCCGAATTGGACTAGGGGGAAGGGATGCGCCCCTCCTTCCTTCTCTTCTCTTTTCCCTTTCCTTCTCTCCTACTCCTACTACTTGGAAGGGCTCCTAGTTCTACTAGGAAAGGGGGAATCCTACTCCCAGTGGGAGTAGGACTCCCGTAGGGCGCGCCATAGAGAGGGCCGGCCCCTCCCCTCCTCCACTCCTTTATATACATGGCCAGGGGCACCCCATAGACACAACAATTGATCTCTTGATCTCTTAGCCATGTGTGGTGCCCCCCTCCACCATAATCCACCTCGATCATATCGTAGCGGTGCTTAGGCGAAGCCCTGCGTCGGTAGAACATCATCATTGTCACCATGCCTTCGTGCTGACGAAACTCTCCCTCAACACTCGACTGGATCGGAGTTCGAGGGACGTCATCGAGTTGAACGTGTGCTGAACTCGGAGGTGTCGTGCGTTCGGTACTTGATCGGTTGGATCGCGAAGACGTACGACTACATCAACCGCGTTGTGCTAACACTTCCGCTTTCGGTCTACGAGGGTACATGGACAACACTCCCCTCTCATTGCTATGCATCACCATGATCTTGCGTGTGCGTAGGAAATTTTTGAAATTACTACATTCCACAACAGTATGCCAACCCAACAAGTACCTTCGGAGACACCTGTAGAGCACCTTTATAATCACCCAGTTACGTTGTGACGTTTGGTGGCACACAAAGTGTTCCTCCGGTAAACGGGAGTTGCATAATTTCATAGTCATAGGAACATGTATAAGTCATGAAGAAAGCAATAGCAACAAACTAAACGATTAAGTGCTAAGCTAACGGAATGGGTCAAGTCAATCACATCATTCTCCTAATGATGTGATACTGTTAATCAACTGACAACCCATGTCTATGGTTAGGAAACATAACCATCTTTCATCAACGAGCTAGTCAAGTAGAGGCATACTAGTGACACTTTGTTTGTCTATGTATTCACACATGTATTATGTTTCCGGTTAATACAATTCTAGCATGAATAATAAACATTTATCATGATATAAGGAAATAAATAATAACTTTATTATTGCCTCTAGGGCATATTTCCTTCATCTCCCTCCCAATATATAAAGGACTGGAGGAGGGGGAGGGGGCCGGTCACCCTTGGCGCGCCCCATGAGGAGTCCTACTCCCACCGGGAGTAGGACTCCCCCCTTCCATGTTGGAGTAGGATAGGAGAGGGAAGGAGAAAGAGGAAGAAAGGAAAGGGGGGGAGCCCCCTTCCTTGTCCAATTCGGACTTGGGAGGGGAGGGGCACGCGGCTGCCCCTTGGCCGCCTCTCCTCTTCCACGAATTGGGCCCATGAGGCCTAATAACCTCCAGGGGGGGTGCTACCACTTGAGCACTGCGTTGGATTTCCTTGAAGAGGAAAGGATGATGCATCAAAGTAGCGTAAGTATTTCCCTCAATTTTTGAGAACCAAGGTATCAATCCAGTAGGAGGCTGCATGCAAGTCCCTCCTACCTGCACAAAACAAATAACTCCTCGCAACCAACACGATAAGGGGTTGTCAATCCCTTCACGGTCACTTACGAGAGTGAGATCTGATAGATATGATAACATAATATTTTTGGTATTTTTATGATAAAGATGCAAAGTAAAATAAAAGCAAAGTAAAAAGCAAAGGAAATAACTAAGTATTGGAAGATTAATATGATGAAGATAGACCCGGGGCCATAGGTTTCACTAGTGGCTTCTCTCAAGAGCATAAGTATTTTACGGTGGGTGAACGAATTACTGTTGAGCAATTGACAGAATTGAGCATAGTTATGATAATATCTAGGTATCATCATGTATATAGGCATCACGTCCGAGACAAGTAGACCGACTCCTGCCTGCATCTACTACTATTACTCCACTCATCGACTGCTATCCAGCATGCATCTAGAGTATTAAGTTCATGAAAACAAAGTAACGCCTTAAGCAAGATGACATGATGTAGAGGGATAAATTCATGCAATATGATAAAACCCCATCTTGTTATCCTCGATGGCAACAATACAATATGTGCCTTGCTGCCCCTACTGTCACTGGGAAAGGACACCGCAAGATTGAACCCAAAGCTAAGCACTTCTCCCATTGCAAGAAAGATCAATCTAGTAGGCCAAACCAAACTGATAATTCGAAGAGACTTGCAAAGATAACCAATCATACATAAAAGAATTCAGAGAAGATTCAAATATTGTTCATAGATAATCTTGATCATAAACACATAATTCATCGGTCTCAACAAACACACCACAAAAAGAAGATTACATCGAATAGATCTCCACAAGAGAGGGGGAGAACATTGTATTGAGATCCAAAAAGAGAGAAGAAGCCAATATAGCTAATAACTATGGACCCGAAGGTCTGAGGTAAACTACTCACACTTCATCGGAGAGGCTATGGTGTTGATGTAGAAGCCCTCCATGATGGATGCCCCCTCCAGCAGAGCTCCGGAACAGGCCCCAAGATGGGATCTCGTGGATACAGAAGGTTGCGGTGGTGGAATTAGGTTTTTGGCTCCGTATCTGATCGTTTGGGGGTACGTAGGTATATATAGGAGGAAGGAGTACGTCGGTGGAGCAACAGGGGGCCCACGAGGGTGGAGGCGCACCTGGAGGGGGTAGGTGCACCCCTACCTCGTGGCCTCCCTGTTGGTTGCTTGACGTAGGGTACAAGTCTCCCGGGTCTTGTTCGTTCCAAAAATCACGTTCCCGAAGGTTTTATTCCGTTTGGACTCCATTTGATATTCCTTTTCTTCGAAACCCTAAAATAGGCAAAAAAACAACAATTTTGGGCTGGGCCTCCGGTTAATAGGTTAGTCCCAAAAATAATATAAAAGTGGATAATAAAGCCCAATAATGTCCAAAACAGTAGATAATATAGCATAGAGCAATCAAAAATTATAGATATGTTGGAGACGTATCAAGCATCCCCAAGCTTAATTCCTGCTCATCCTCGAGTAGGTAAATGATAAAAAAGATAATTTTTGATGTGTAGTGCTACTTGGCATAATTTAATGTAATTCTCCTTAATTGTGGTATGAATATTCAGATCCGAAAGATTCAAGATAAAAGTTTAATATTGACATAAAAATAATAATACTTCAAGCATACTAACAAAGCAATCATGTCTTCTCAAAATAACATGGCCAAAGAAAGTTATCCCTACAAAATCATATAGTCTGGCTATGCTCTATCTTCACCACACAAAATATTTAAATCATGCACAACCCCGATGACAAGCCAAGAAATTGTTTCATACTTTTGACATTCTCAAACTTTTTCAATCTTCACGCAATACATGACCGTGAGCCATGGATATAGCACTATATGTGGAATAGAATGGTGGTTGTGGAGAAGACAAAAAGGGAGAAGATAGTCTCACATCAACTAGGCGTATCAATGGGCTATGGAGATGCCCATCAATAGATATCAATGTGAGTGAGTAGGGATTGCCATGCAACGGATGCAATAGAGCTATAAGTATATGAAAGCTCATCAAAAGAAACTAAGTGGGTGTGCATCCAACTTGCTTGCTCATGAAGACCTAGGGCATTTTGAGGAAGCCCATCATTGGAATATACAAGCCAAGTTCTATAATGAAAAATTCCCACTAGTATATGAAAGTGACGAAATGAGAGACTCTCTATCATGAAGATCATGGTGCTACTTTGAAGCACGAGTGTGGTAAAGGATAGTAACATTGTCCCTTCTCTCTTTTTCTCTCATTTTTTATTTTATTTGGGCCTTTTTATGGCCTATTTTCTTTCTTTTTTTTATTTTTCGTCCGGAGTCTCATCCCGACTTGTGGGGGAATCATAGTCTCCATCATCCTTTCCTCACTGGGACAATGCTCTAATAATGATGATCATCACACTTTTATTTTCTTACAGCTCAACAATTACAACTTGATACTTAGAACAAAATATGACTCTATATGAATGCCTCTGGCGGTGTACCGGGATATGCAATGAATCAAGAGTGACATGTATGGAAGAATTATGAATGGTGGCTTTGCCACAAATACGATGTCAACTATATGATCATGCTAAGCAATATGACAATGATGGAGTGTGTCATAATAAACGGAACGGTGGAAAGTTGCATGGCAATATATCTCGAAATGGCTATGGAAATGCCATAATAGGTAGGTATGGTGGCTGTTTTGAGGAAGGTATATGGTGGGTGTATGATACCGGCGAAAGGTGCGCGGTATTAGAGAGGCTAGCAATGGTGGAAGGAAGAAAAGTGTGTATAATCCATGGACTCAACATTAGTCATAAAGAACTCATATGCTTATTGCAAAAATCTACAAGTTATCAAAGCAAAGTATTACACGCATGCTCCTAGGGGGATAGATTGGTAGGAAAAGACCATCGCTCGTCCCCGACCGCCACTCATAAGGAAGACAATCAGAAAATAAATCATGCTCCGACTTCATCACATAACGGTTTACCATACATGCATGCTACGGGAATCACAAACTTTAACACAAGTATTTCTCAAATTCACAACTACTCAACTAGCACAACTTTAATGTCACCATCTTCATATCTCAAAATAATTATCAAGCATCAAACTTCTCATAGCATTCAACACACTCATAAGAAAGTCTTTACTATTCTTGAATACCAAGCGTATTAGGATTATTTAAGCAAATTATGATGCTATTTAAGACTCTCAAAATAATCTAAGTGAAGCATGATAGATCAATAGTTTCTATAAAACAATTCCACCACCATGCCCTAAAAAATAAAATATAAGTGAAGTACTAGAGCAAAACTATATAACTCAAATGATATAAGCGAAGCACATAGAGTATTCTAACAAATTCCAAATCATGTATGGCTCTCTCAAAAGGTGTGTACAGCAAGTATGATTGTGGTAAACTAAAAATAAAAGACTCAAATCATACAAGACGCTCCAAGCAAAACACATATCATGTGGTGAATAAAAATATAGCTCCAAGTAAAGTTACCGATAGAAGTAGACGAAAGAGGGGATGCCTTCTGGGGCATCCCCAAGCTTTGGCTTTTAGGTGTCCTTATATTATCTTGGGGGTGACATGGGCATCCCCAAGATTAGGCTCTTGCAACTCCTTGTTCCATAATCCATCAAATCTTTACCCAAAACTTAAAAACTTCACAACACAAAACTTAAAGTAGAAAATCTCGTGAGCTCCGTTAGCGAAAGAAAACAAAAGACCACTTCAAGGTACTGTAATGAACTCATTATTTATTTATATTGGTGTTAAACCTACTGTATTCCAACTTCTCTATGGTTTATAAACTATTTTACTAGCCATAGATTCATCAAAATAAGCAAACAACACACGAAAAACAGAATCTGTCAAAAACAGAACAGTCTGTAGTAATCTGTAGCTAGCACAAGGTATGGAATCCCAAAAATTATAAAATAAATTTCTGGACGTGAGGAATTTATCTATTAATCATCTTCAAAAATAATTAACTAAATAGCACTTTCCAAATAAAAATGGCAGCAGTTCTCGTGAGCGCTAAAGTTTCTGTTTTTTACAGCAAGATAACAAGACTTCCCCCAACTCTTCCCAACGGTTCTACTTGGCACAACCACTAATTAAACACAAAAAACACAACCAAAACAGAGTCTAGGTAAATTATTTATTACTAAACAGGAGCAAAAATCAAGGAATAAAAATAAAATTGTGTTTCCTCCTAACAAGCGCTATCGTTTAACGCCCCTAGCTAGGCATAAAAAGCAAGGATAGATCTAGGTATTGCCATTTTTGGTAGGCAATCCATAAGTGGCTCTCATAATAGATTCATAAGGTAATTTAATTTTCTTTCTAGGAAAGTGTTCCATGCATTTCCTTAACTGAAATTGGAATCTAATATTTCCTTCCTTCATATCAATAATTGCACCAATTGTTCTAAGGAAAGGTCTACCAAGAATAATAGGACATGAAGGATTGCAATCTATGTCAAGAACAATAAAATCTACGGGCACATAATTCCTATTTGCGACAATAAGAACATCATTGATTCTTCCCATTGGTTTCTTAATAGTGGAATCCGCAAGGTGCAAGTTTAAAGAGCAATCATCAAAATCACGGAAACCTAACAAATCACACAAAGTCTTTGGAATCGTGGAAACACTAGCACCCAAATCACATAAAGCATAGAACTCATGATATTTAATCTTAATTTTAATAGTTGGTTCCCACTCATCATAAAGTTTTCTAGGGATAGAAACTTCCAACTCAAGTTTTTCTTCATAAGATTGCATCAAGGCATCAACGATATGTTTAGTAAACGCTTTATTTTGACTATAAGCATGAGGAGAATTTAGCACGGATTGCAACAAGGAAATACAATCAATCAAAGAGAAATTTTCATAATTAAATTCCTTGAAATCCAAAATAGTGGGTTTAGCAACATCTAGGGTTTTAATTTCTTCAATCCCACTTTCATCAAATTTGGCATCAAGATCTAAAAACTCCGAATATTTCGAATGCCTTCTAGGTAAAGGTGGATCATATTCAGTCCCATCATTATTAAGATTCATATTGCAAAACAAAAATTTAATAGGGGACACATCAATAACTTTTAGATCTTCATCTTTATTTTCATAGGAACTAGAAGAACACGCTCTTATAAAGGCATCTTTCTTAGCACACATCTTAGCGGTTCTTTCTTTGCACTAATCAATGGAAATTCTCATGGATTTGAGAGACTTATTGATATCATGCTTAGGAGGAATAGATCTAAGCTTTAAAGAATCAAAATCAAGAGAAATTCTATCAACGTTCCTATCCAAATCATCCACTTTAAGCAATTTCTCTTCAAGCAAAGCATTGAAATTCTTTTGCGAATTCATAAATTCCTTAACACTATTCTCAAATTCAGAGGGCATCTTATTGAAATTTCCATAAGAGTTGTTGTAGGAATTTCCATAATTATTAGAGGGATTACTAGGATAAGGCCTAGGATTAAAGTTTCCTCTATACATGTTGTTACCAAAATTATTCCTACCAACAAAATTCACATCCATAGATTCATTATTGTTCTCAATCAAAGTAGACAAGGGCATACCATTAGGATCGGAAGAAACACTCTTACTAGCAAATAATTTCATAAGTTCATCCATCTTTCCACTCAAAACATTAATTTCTTCTATCGCATGCACCTTTTTATTAGTAGATCTTTCAGTATGCCTGAGGGAGTCCTGGATTAGGGGGTCTCCGGACAGCCAGACTATATCCATTGGCTGGACTGTCAGACTATGAAGATACAAGTTTGAAGACTTCATCTTGTATCCGGGTGGGACTCTACTTGGCGTGGAAGGCAAGCTAGGCAATAAGGATATGAATATCTCTTCCTTTGTAACCGACCTTGTGTAACCCTAGCCCTCTCCGGTGTCTATATAAACCGGAGGGTTTTAGTCCGTAGGACAACAACTACAACATACAATCATACCATAGGCTAGCTTCTAGGGTTTAGCCTCTCTGATCTCGTGGTAGATCCACTCTTGTACTACCCATATCATCAATATTAATCAAGCAGGACGTATGGTTTTACCTCCATCAAGAGGGCCCGAACCTGGGTAAAACATTGTGTCCCCTGCATCCTGTTACCATCCGGCCTAGACGCATAGTTTGGGACCCCCTACCCAAGATCCATCGATTTTGACATTGACATTGGTGCTTTTATTGAGAGTTCCTCTGTGTCGTCGCCGTTCGGCTTGATGGCTCCTACTATCATCAATAGCGATGCAGTCCAGGGTGAGGCTTTTCTCCTCGGACAGATCTTCGTGTTCGGCGGCTTTGCACTGCAGGCCAACTCGCTTGGCCATCTAGAGCAGATCGAAAGTTACGCCCCTGGCCACCAGGTCAGGTTTGGAAGCCTAAACTACATGGCCGATGTCCGCGGAGACTTGATCTTCGGCGGATTCGAGCCTCTGCCTTGTGCGTCACGTGGTCATGATGAGAACGATTTAGCTCTACCATCGGACAGTGTTTAGGAAATCGCACCGGCAGCCGCTCCGACCTTCAATTCAGAGCCAGTTGCGCCTTCCGCGGACGGGTGGATGGACCCCGCCATGGAGGCCTTACCCTCAGTGGCGATTGAGCCGAATATCGACCTTACCTTGCATGAGAGCCGTGTTGATAAACTGCCGAATCCTTCTCCGGCCATGGACTCCGAACCGCCTGCGCCCGTTCCTATCGAATCTGATCGGGTGCCGATCATGGAGTTTACCTCCGCGGATATTTTTCAGCACTCGCCCTTTGGCGACATACTGAACTCGTTAAGGTCTCTCTCCTTGTCAGGAGGATCCTGGCCGAACTATGTCCAGCAGGACTGGGATGCGGACGACGAAGAAATGCGCGACCCACCCGCCACCCACTTAGTAGCCACTGTCGATGACTTAACTCACATGCTCGACTTCGACTCCGAAGACATCGACAATATGGACGACGATGCGGGAGACAAAGAGGAACCGCTGCCTACAGGGCACTGGACGTCCACCTCATCACATGACGTATACATGGTGGACACACCAAAGCGAAACGACGATGAGGAACGGAAGGACGCAACGAAGGCTTGTCCCCTCGAGAAGCAGTCAAAGCGGCGACGTAAGCGCCGCCTCAAATCTCGCCTCGGCAGAAATAACGATCATACAGACCCAGTGTTGGAGTAGGACAAACCACTGCCGAACCACGGCAATACGGAGAATCAAACTGAACAAACCGATTCTGTCAAAGATAACAGTTCGGATGACATAACACCAGACAGGCACCCGGAGCAACAGAATGTCCGTCAAAGGCTCGTTGCCACCGCGAGGAGTCTAAAAAAGCAGAAGCAAAGGCTCAAGGCTGCACAGGACACACTCCAAATTAGATGGAGTAAAGTACTCAACACAGCAGCAAAGTATGGTGGTAATCGCCCCACCAAGAGCTACCCGAAACAGAAGTTACTACCCGAATTCGTTGAGGAGGCCTTAGATCCCCCGCAACCAAAAATCAAAACGGCCACCTGGCCGGATAGACGACCTCACAGCCAACATAGAACAGCAAACAATGCCACATATAAGCCAATACGCGATCCACGCGAGGGCTCGCATCAAAAGGACAATGCAACCAGATCCATCTATGGACCATGCAAGCGCTCTCCAGCATACGATGCAACACAACAAACATCAGAATAACACGGCACGCCCAGATACAGGGGCGCCGCACACCCCCTATGTTTCACCGATGAGGTGCTGGACCATGAATTTCCAGAGGGATTCAAACCCATAAACATAGAGGCATACGACGGAACAACAGACCCTGGGGTCTGGATTGAGGACTATATCCTCCACATCCATATGGCTCGAGGAGATGATCTCCACGCCATTAAATATTTACCCCTCAAACTCAAAGGGCAGCTCGGCACTGGCTTAAAAGCCTCCCCGAAAACTCCATCAGAAGCTGGGAAGAGCTCGAAGACGCTTTCCGGGCAAATTTTCAAGGGACTTATGTCCGACCTCCGGACGCGGACGATTTGAGTCATATAACTCAACAGCCCGGAGAGTCAGCCCGAAAGCTCTGGAATAGGTTTCTTACTAAAAAGAACCAAATAATCGACTGTCCGGACGCCGAAGCCTTGGCAGCTTTTAAGCATAGCGTCCATGACGAATGGCTTGCCAGACACCTCGGCCAAGAAAAGCCGAGAACAATGGCAGCATTAACAAGCCTCATGACCCGCTTTTGCGCGGGTGAGGATAGCTGGCTAGCCAGATGCAGCACCAGCGACCCTAGTACATCCGAAGCTAGAGATGGAAATAGAAAATCACGGTGCAACAACAATGACAAACGCTAGAATAAAGAAGACAACACGAAGAGCACAGCAGTAAACGCCGGATTCAAAAGCTCTCGGCCAAGTCAGCAAAAGCCGCCCTTTAAAGGCGCCAGAGACGAACTGTCCAGCCTAAACAAAATTCTGGACCAAGTATGTCAGATCCATAGCACCCCTGGTAAACCCGCTAATCATACCCACAGAGAATGTTGGGTCTTCAAGCAGTCCGGCAAGCTCAACGCCGTACACAAGGGAGAGGATACACCAAGCGAAGACGAGGATGAGCCTCTCAAGCAAGACGCCGGGGAACAAAAGAAATTCCCACCAGAAGTCAAAACAGTAAACGTGTTACACGTGATCAAGGGGAGAAACAAAGTGGCACTCCCAAATAAATATGCCCAAGGGCCTATCACCACGGAGCCCTGCCACTGGTCGTTTCAACCGATCACTTTTGACCATCAAGATTACTCAGCAAGTATCCGACGGGCAGGATGGGCTGCCTTGGTATTAGACCCAATAATTGAAGGATACCACTTCATACGAGTCCTGATGGACGGTGGCAGCAGTCTAAACCTGATATATCAAGACGCAATCCGCAAAATGGGGATAGACCCAATGAAAATTCGCCATAGCAACACTACCTTTAAAGGAGTAACGCCAGGCCCAGGGGCTCACCGCACGGGCTCCCTGCTACTAGAGGTTATATTTGGCTTCCCCGATAACTCGCACAGCGAACATTTAACATTCCACATCGCTCCGTTCCAAAGCGGTTATCAAGCACTACTTGGATGCGAAGCTTTTGCTCACTTTAATGCAATACCGCATTATGCTTCCCTCACGCTTAAGATGCCCGGTCCACGTGGCATCATTACAGTGAACAGAAATATTAAGCAATCTTTGTGCGCCGAAGAGAATGTGACTGCCTTGGCTGCCGCACACTAAAAACGGCCTCACCAACTAAAGCATTTGATAGGTCGTCAAGACCACGGACGCGGTTAGACGAGTCCGACGCTGCTATATGTAATTTGTACCGGATTGATGGCCACACCCCTATTACAAATACAAGGGGGCTCAACACGTGCAGACAAGTGGCAATTTCTACTCATTTTTAATTATACACGGTTTCTTTAAAAACTACCTTTTTTGCACAACAACTTTTTCACCTAAGTTCCTCTCTTTTACAGATGATCATCATGCTACACCCGTCCAGGATACGGCACAACGGAGACACAGGCGCAGACATGCAGCAGGGACCCTCTCCAAGGAATCTTTTCAGATTAAGACCCTGCGTAAACCTTTTTTTACTGTCTCTTGTTGATACACATCCCTCAAATTCTCAGTGCAATTGAGAAGGATGTTGACGTCTTGGCATGTGGCCACATCAGAATAATGCACGTACCTGGACACAGGGGGCTTCTTACAAAGGGCACTATTTAGGCCCGGTTTATACCATAAAGACCGAATACCTTAGGGAGTGTTCGGCGTCGCGAGTTTGGCCTTATATGCATCAGCTCCGAATAATGTCTTTGGTAAAATGTTGGGTTTGCCCGGCTCCTATGTTTTGGTACCTTACGTTCCACCCTATCGGCTAAGGTAGCACTAGGAGAACTACTGCGATTGTGCCCCGGGTCATCCGGACGAGCACCTCAGTAGAGAAAGCCGAAAACTGACTGTCATGATATAGCGTGAGACTGGTCAACCACTCGGTGACCTATCGGAATGTTAGAATTCCTCCGCCTTAACGAAGGGCCGTTTCCCGGCCAGGCATGTACGCACCCCGAATTCGGGAGAGTGTGGAGCCAACAGGGGCTATATAGTAACCCCACCGTCAAACTCCTATGGCTAAGTGAAAGTGTTAAAGCATTATAGTCCGGTTGCCTTGTTCACTACGCTATCACCTCCTTAATAGGACCAAGACGTTGGGTTAAGTGTGAACACGCGTCTTCTGTGAACACCTCCACATTATATGCGTGGGGGCTGAAGCCGACGACTGCAAACTTTCAGGTTATACACATGTATACACAAACGGCCACACAGGAGGCATCATATTACTTTCAGGCAAAAGTATAAACACGGCCTTAATAAATTTCATAAAAACATTGTGTTTACAATGGGAATACATGTCACTCAAACACAATATTCTTCGAGCACTGGTACTATCAAACGAGCACCCTCGAGAACCTCTTCGAAATAGTGCTCGGCAGCCACTCGGCCTATGGCCGAACCCTGCACCGCAAAAGTGGTAGCATCCATCTCCGCCCAGTATGCTTTAACACGGGGAAGGGCCATCCGTGAGCCTTCTATGCATGCCGACCTCTTCATCACGTTGATGCGCGGCACTGCACCAAGGAGCTGCTGAACTAAGCCGAAATAGCTGTTCGGCTTCGGCTTCTCCGGCCACAAATGATCTACGACGGACCTCATGGCAAGTCCGGACAACCTATTAAGTTCGGCCCATTCGGCTAGTCGATCAGTCAAGGGAAGTGAACACTCTGGAACGTTAAATTGCGACCAGAACAGCTTGTCCACTTCCCGATCTGACTGATCTCGGAAGTATTCGACCGCATCGACAACGCTTGCCGCCAAGTCCATATATGCGTCTGCCGAACTCCACAGCCGATCCAGAGGGGCATAACACGGATCTCTGAACTTCCTCTGCAGCAAGAAGGGCTTCCCAGCCGCAATATCCCCGGCTTCGCGCAGCTCCTCCTTCTTCGCCCTCATAGCGGAGCGAGTGTCTTTGGTCGCCATCGTGGCCTTCTCAAGGTCCGCTGCTTTCACCCGGTTCTCTTCTTCAAGAAACCGACAACGGTCGGCAGTGCCTTTTAATTCCACAGCCATCTTGGCCATTTTTTATTTACTTTCGCAATGGGCGGCCTTCTCAGCTCTTAACTCTTCGGCTGCCTTTAACGCAGCCGCATTACTAACCCTCGCTTGTTCCTTGGGTCGGGCAAGTTCCGCCCGAAGGGTCTCCACGGTGGCAGCTCCGTCTGCAGTCACAACATATTAAAGATACTGGCATCATGCTGCTCTTATTATGTGACATTCACTAGGAAAACATTACTTACCCTGTGACTCTCAAGCCGCATGTTAACAAGCTCGATGTCGGCGTCTGCCGCATCTAGTTGCTGCTTTAGTTCGGCAAACTCACGAGTCCGGCTAGCCACCGGAGCTCCCATTACCTGCACATTAAAGTGGTATGATTATGGCCTGGGACTACGATCCTCTGTTCCCCGTCATTCTCGATGACAACCAGAGTCTTAGGGGCTACTATCTACACAGGGCGCACTTAACATGTGCGGTACTATCAAAAAGTATATCATTTCACGTACCTCAAAGCCCGTCAGTAGACTCATAAAAGCTTCATGCAATCCACTTTCGGCGGACGAAATTCTTTCCATCACCATACCCATTAACATACGGTGTTCCTCTAAGATGGTGGCTCGCCCCAACAGCTCCCTCAGTATGTCCGACCGCATACCAGACAGTGCCGGACTCTTTTGTTCGCTCTTTTCATGAGCCGGACGCTGCGGACTTCGGGTGGCTATAGGATCATCTTCTGGCCTCACCAAATCGGAGAGGCCCTCCATGACGACACTTCAAGGTCGCCCGCTTCCTGAGCGGAGGAGTCCGGGGGAGGCGTTTCGCTCTCCATCATCTCCGAAAGAAGATCCCCTGAAGATGAGCTCTGCTGAGAAGGGCTAAGATCCAAACTACAAGATAGACACTTCGGTTATTTTCCTCAGAGGAGAGGTAATATATCTTCACTATTGAAGTACTTTCTAATTACTTACAGCTCATTGGAGGGCTGATCCTCGCGCGGACTTTGTGCGGCAAAAGCACCATCCAAGGCAGGACCCTCTAGTGGGGATTTCTTCTCCCGTTTGGAAGCCTCGGTTTCCGGATCTTCAGAGGCAGTCCTCTTCCTTCCCCAAAGCGAGAGAAGGTCAGATTCTTCTCCTTGTTTATCCTCCTTCACGAAGGTGCTCACTCCCTCGGTTGGAATTGGTAGCGATGGGGGCCTGCTTTTGACCTCATTATTCCCCCCTTTATCTTCCTTTGAGGGCTCCGGGCAGGGTGCTAGCTTGAGCATCTTTTCCAGTACCGGATTCTCCAAGCCCTCAGGAAGGGGGCCGAACACCGAATCATCTTCGCCTTTGTTAGCCAGTCCTGGTCAAAGAGCGACTTCTCAGAATGACGTCATGAGAAATAATAGACGGTGTGTTCGGCTAAAGGATTACTTACTTGGTCGGCGGTACGGTTGCTGCTCAGGCTCACGTCCTCGGTAGTATCCGGACACTCTATTTGGGGTCCGAAGAATGATTTGTACATCTCCTCATGTGTCAGGCCGAGGAAATTCTGAATTGTACGCGACCCTTCTGGGTTGAACTCCCACATGCGGAGGGGCCGATGTTTGCATGGCTGGATTCGTCGAACCAGCATGACTTGCATTACCATAATCAAACTGAAATCTCCTTCGAAGAGATTTTGGATGCGGCCTTGCAGTACAGGCATGTCCTTGGCGGGACCCCAGCTCAGCCCTCTGCTAATCCATGACATCAGTTGTGGTGGGGGGCCCGAGTGGAAAGTGGGGGCAGCCGCCCACTTGGCACTTCTAGGAGCCGTAATGTAAAACCACTCCTGTTGCCATAATCCGGACACCTCTGGAAAGGAACCTTTCGGCCACGGAGCTCCGGCCATCTTGTTTATTGACGCGCCTCCGCACGCCGCATGTTGCCCCTTGATCATCTTCGGCTTCACTTCAAAGGTCTTGAGCCACATGCCGAAGTGAGGGGTAATGCGGAGGAAGGCCTCACACACGACAATAAATGTCGAGATCTGGAGAAAGTAGTTCGGGGCTAGATCATGGAAATCTAGCCCGTAATAGAACATCAAGCCTCTGACGAAGGGATCCATGGTAAGGCCTAGGCCTCGGAGGAAGTGGGAGATGAACACAACGTCTTCATTGGGTTCAGGAGTAGGGACAACCTGCCCCCGTGCAGGCAGCCGATGCGAAACCTCGGTGGTCAGGTATCTGGCCTCCCTCAACTTCTTGATGTCTTCTTCCGTAACGGAGGAGGGCATCCATCGGCCTTGAAGGCTAGATCCGGACATGATTGAAGGTTCGGAGCACCTGACCTGGGCTTTGGGTGTTAGAACTCGAGGTGGGGGAAGGATTCGATTGAGCACGGGAGGGAAAAAGTAAAAGCCTTGTCCCTTTATAAAGAGGGTGAATATCAAGCGTCCTCTCCGTAGCCGTTTGGACTTGCCTATAATCTAGGAGTCCTGGACACGGTTGGGTTACCCATGACCGTATTAATGAGAATCCCGTAATTATGGGGACACGATCTCTGCTTTGACAAGACGTGTCGAAAAACTGCCTCGCGTTATGTGCGGGGCTAGTTAAAGGAAACGGTTCGAATAATCACCGGGCCGTGATGTAATGACATGTTGCCAAAATACGTCAGCAAATTGGATTTGTGAAATATTATTCTCTCTACGGTGGTATGTGGAACTTATTTTGCAGGGTTGGACACTATCCTTATATTCAAAATTCTTCCGTGGTGTATTCGGAGGAGGAACCCGCCTTGCAATGCCGAAGACAACACTGCGCGCCGGACTCATCGTCATTGAAAGCCTGGTTCAGGGGCTACCGAGGGAGTCCTGGATTAGGGGGTCTCCGGACAGCCGGACTATATCCATTGGCCGGACTGTCAGACTAGAAGATACAAGTTTGAAGACTTCATCTCGTATCCGGGTGGGACTCTACTTGGCGTGGAAGGCAAGCTAGGCAATACGGATATGAATATCTCCTCCTTTGTAACCGACCTTGTGTAACCCTAGCCCTCTCCGGTGTCTATATAAACCGGAGGGTTTTAGTCCGTAGGACAACAACTACAACATACAATCATACCATAGGCTAGCTTCTAGGGTTTAACCTCTCTGATCTCATGGTAGATCTACTCTTGTACTAACCATATCATCAATATTAATCAAGCAGGACGTAGGGTTTTACCTCCATCAAGAGGGCCCGAACCTGGGTAAAACATTGTGTCCCCTGCATCCTGTTACCATCCGGCCTAGACACACAGTTCGGGACCCCCTACCCGAGATCCGCCGGTTTTGACACCGACAATGCCATTGATAATAATTAACCATAATATTATCTAGGAGTTTAGTAGCTTCTCCTAAAGTTATTTCCATAAAAGTGCCTCCCGCGGCCGAATCTAAAAGATTTCTAGAAGCAAAATTCAATCCGGCATAAATTTTTTGTATAATCATCCACAAATTCAAACCATGAGTAGGGCAATTCGTATCATTAATTTTGTCCTCTCCCAAGCTTGCGCAACATGTTCATGATCAAGTTGCTTAAAATTCATAATATCGTTTCCAAGAGAGATGATCTTAGCGGGAGGAAAATACTTAGAGATAAAAGCATCTTTGCACTTATTCGACGAATCAATACTATTTTTAGGCAAAGATGAAAACCAAGCTTTAGCACGATCTCTAAGCGAAAAAGGAAATAGCTTCAATTTAACAATATCATTATCCACATCTTTCTTCTTTTGCATATCACACAAATCAACGAAGCTATTTAGATGGGTAGCGGCATCTTCACTAGGAAGGCCGGAAAACAGATTTTTCATGACAAGATTCAGCAAGGCAACATTAATTTCACAAGATTCAGCATCGGTAAGAGGAGCAATCGGAGTGCTAATAAAATCATTGTTGTTGGTATTGGTAAAGTCACACAATTTAGTGTTATCTTGAGCCATCGTGACAAGCAAGCAATCCAACACACAAGCAAACAAAAAGCAAGCGGGCAAAAAGAGGCAAATAGAGAAAGAGAGGGAGGATAGAGAGAGAGGGCGAATAAAACGGCAAGGGTGAAGTGGGGGAGAGGAAAACGAGAGGCAAATGGCAAATAATGTAATGCATGAGACAAGGGTTGTGATGGGTACTTGGTATGTTGACTTTTGCGTAGACTCCCCGGCAACGCCGCCTGAAATGGCTCGTTGTCGGGAGTCAGATCTTGACTTGAGTGAACCTCCCCGGCAACGGCGCCAGAACTGGCTCGTTGTCGGGAGTCAAATCTTGACTTGACTTGCGCGAACCTCCCCGACAACGGTGCCAGAAATCTTCTTGCTACCTCTTGAGCACTGCGTTGGATTTCCTTGAAGAGGAAAGGATGATGCAGCAAAGTAGCGTAAGTATTTCCCTTAGTTTTTGAGAACCAAGGTATCAATCCAGTAGGAGGCTGCACGCAAGTCCCTCGTACCTGCACAAAACAAATAACTCCTTGCAACCAACGTGATAAGGGGTTGTCAATCCCTTCACGGTCACTTACTAGAGTGAGATCTGATAGATATGATAAGATAATATTTTTGGTATTTTTAATAAAAGCAAAGTAAAAAGCAAAGGAAATAACTAAGTATTGGAAGATTAATATGATGAAGATAGACCAGGGGGCCATAGGTTTCACTAGTGGCTTCTCTCAAGAGCATAAGTATTTTACGGTGGGTGAACGAATTACTGTTGAGCAATTGACAGAATTGAGCATAGTTATGATAATATCTAAGTATCATCATGTATATAGGCATCACGTCCGAGACAAGTAGACCGACCCCTGTCTGCATCTACTACTATTACTCCACTCATCGACCGCTATCCAGCATGCATCTAGAGTATTAAGTTCATGAAAATAGAGTAACGCCTTAAGCAAGATGACATGATGTAGAGGGATAAATTCATGCAATATGATAAAAACCCCATCTTGTTATCCTCGATGGCAACAATACAATACGTGCCTTGCTACCCCTACTGTCACTGGGATAGGACACCGCAAGATTGAACCCAAAGCTAAGCACTTCTCCCATTGCAAGAAAGATCAATCTAGTAGGCCAAACCAAACTGATAATTCAAAGAACTTGCAAAGATAACCAATCATACATAAAAGAATTCAGAGAAGATCCAAATATTGTTCATAGATAATCTTGATCATAAACCCACAATTCATCGATCTCAACAAACACACCGCAAAAAGAAGATTACATCGAATAGATCTCCACAAGAGAGGGGGAGAACATTGTATTGAGATCCAAAAAGAGAGAAGAAGCCATCTAGCTAATAACTATGGACCCAAAGGCCTGAGGTAAACTACTCACACTTCATCGGAGAGGCTATGGTGTTGATGTAGAAGCCCTCCGTGATGGATGCCCCTCCGGCGGAGCTCCGGAACATGCCCCAAGATGGGATCTCGTGGATACAGAAGGTTGCGGCGGTGGAATTAGGTTTTTGGCTCCGTGTCTGATCATTTGGGTGTACGTAGGTATATGTAGGAGGAAGGAGTACGTCGGTGGAGCAACAGGGGGCCCACGAGGGTGGAGGGCGCGCTTGGGGGGGGGGGGTAGGCGCGCCCCCTACCTCGTGGCCTCCCTGTTGGTTGCTTGACGTAGGGTCCAAGTCTCCTGGGTCTTGTTCGTTCAAAAAATCACGTTCCCGAAGGTTTTATTTCGTTTGGACTCCGTTTGATATTCCTTTTCTTCGAAACCCTAAAATAGGCAAAAAACAGCAATTCTGGGCTAGGCCTCCGGTTAGTAGGTTAGTCCCAAAAATAATATAAAAGTGGATAATAAAGCCCAATAATGTCCAAAACAGTAGATAATATAGCATGGAGCAATCAAAAATCATAGATACGTTGGAGACGTATCAGGGGGGGTTCCGGTAACCCCCCGGTACTCCGGTATATATCCGATAACCCCTGGAACCATTCCGGTGTCCGAATATAGTCGTCTAATATATCAATCTTCATGTCTTGACCATTTCGAGACTCCTTGTCATTTCCATGATCACATCCGGGACTCCGAACTACCTTCGGTACATCAAAACACATAAAATCATAATATAACTGTCCTCGAACTTTAAGCGTGCGGACCCTACGGGTTCGAGAACTATGTAGACATGACCGAGACACGTCTCCGGTCAATAACCAATAGCGAAACTTGGATGCTCATATTGGCTCCTAAATATTCTAGGAAGATCTGTATCGGTCAAACCGCATAACAACATACGTTGTTCCCTTTGTCATCGGTATGTTACTTGCCTGAGATTCGATCGTCGGTATCTCAATACCTAGTTCAATCTCTTTACCGGCAAGTCTCTTTACTCGTTCCGTAATACATCATCCCGCAACTAACTCATTAGTTGCAATGCTTGCAAGGCTTAAGTGATGTGTATTACCGAGTGGGCCTAGAGATACCTCTCCGACAATCGGAGTGACAAATCCTAGTCTTGAAATACACCAACCCAACAAGTACCTTTGGAGACACCTGTAGAGCACCTTTATAATCACCCCGTTATGTTGTGACATTTGGTAGCACACAAAGTGTTCCTCCGGTAAATAGGAGTTGCATAATCTCATAGTCACAGGAACATGTATAAGTCATGAAGAAAGCAATAGCAACAAACTAAATGATCAAGTGCTAAGCTAACGGAATGGGTCAAGTCAATCACATCATTCTCCTGATGATGTGATCCCGTTAATCAAATGACAACTCTTTGTTTATGGATAGGAAACATAACCATCTTTGATCAATGAGCTAGTCAAGTAGAGGCATACTAGTGACACTCTGTCTGTCTATGTATTCACACATGTATTATGTTTCTGGTTAATACAATTCTAGCATGAATAATAAACATTTATCATGATATAAGGAAATAAATAATAACTTTATTATTGCCTCTAGGTCATATTTCCTTCAGCAACGACGACGAAAAACTAGAAGACACCTGGCGCATCAGACTCGGGGCGTTATAGAATATTATCTCTCGCAAAAAATTCGAGTTCTCGGAAAAAACTAAAGGCTGCCAAAGAGAACTCATTGCCATGATGCACTGTTCAAACATGAGTATCCGATCCGGCTTACACGCCTTATTACAAATCACTTGGAGGCTTGATGCCCGAGTTACAGGGACCAAAGAGAGTTTGTTGCACATCACAACTCAAACATAGGCACCCGGCGAGCACAGCTCAGAAATATATCACTTGGGGGCTTCCGGCTTATTGAGCTAAGCTATGATTACCCTTTGATCCGGCTTATACGCCATGCTTACAAAAACACTTGGGGGCTTACTACCCAGGTTAAAGGGACCAAAGAGAGTCTGTTGCAAAAGCACAACTCAAACATAGGCACCCATTGAGCATAGCTCAAAAATATTTCTTGTGGGCTCTTTGTTCTAAAGGACAAGAGTTTTTATGACCCTTGTAATAGGCCTAAAAGCTAGGCTTGGAAGCCAGGTGTATTCACCTAAAACCCCGGGTTATCCTTCCTTTTTAAGTCTGCCACTCTGCCCAGGTAATCTTGGAACGACCCACCGTACTTTTGACAAGTCAGTCTTATACAGGCCCTGAACTTGTCAAAGTTAAAACGACGATTGGTTGTGTGAGGTCCGGCTTATAAGGTTTAAAAGGTTTAACTCAGCGACTGTGCGACCCATGAAAGCACTTGAGATTTAGGCTTGGCGGCCTATGAAAGCCTTTTTTTCGTTTGTTTTTAATCAACAAATTTTTTGAGGTTCATCCTTTGTGACATGTTAATACATGGTTGAAAACCTATGAGGCTTATAATGCTTTATGATTCATATATATGACATTATCCAGTGTTTATTAACCCGGCCTGGTTGTGGACTATAAGTCGCCAGTGTATGATGATCTTATATACTGGGAAGAGCTGTGCTCTAAGCTTTGGGATATTACCCCTTGCTACATATGGCGTGATAAGCCGGCGGCGTGACTAAAGTGAACAAGGCGTTGTGCTCTATATCTTCAGGGTTATTACCCTTACTGGCATGATAAGCCGACAATGTTCATAAGTATCACAGGTACGATATTTATTTTTGTTATCTGAGGTTTGGTAAACCACCCTTGCTTTTGACGTTAAGTCGCCAGGGCATATGTTGTTTAAAACTCTATGCAGGATTCGCAGAACTATGACTTTTATAAATGATTAAGTTCAAGCTCATCATCAAAATTGATGTTTCAAAAGGGTTATCCATTCTGGATTTTCTCAAAGGCTATAAGCCGTCGGGTTACAAAAATTCCAGCTTACAATGAATGCGCATTAAGTCGCCATCGGCCAAGAACCGCCAAGTATTTAAACTCCGAATTTACTTGTCAACTGATAAGGGATTTACATCTTTCAGAGCCAAAATCGGCTGGATTTTCATGATGATATTGAATGATTGAGGTTTTCATACCGGATTATATTATTCAAATCTTGATTATGATTGAGGTTTTCAAAGTCGCTTTCACGCAATGACTATTATTTTGGATATGATTTATTTTACAATGGAAGGAGTAGTCCCGAGTCACTGCAGGCTTACGACCCGACACTTGGGGGCTACATTATTCAAGTTGAGATTACATCAAATATGCAAGTCCCATGTCACTGCCAGCATGCACCATGACACTTTGGGGCTAATGCAAGGTCATTTCTTACTTGCCTCATTGAAGACCCGACTCATCACATTATAATGAGCCGGCCCTTGGGGGCTACCAATTGCTCCTGTCAGAAATTCAATCCCTATGTTGAAGGCTACATCATATGATGTTATTTTCAATGATCAGATCTGCAAAGTCCCTGCTCATTATTGCATAATGACCCGGCCCTTGGGGGCTACACGTTGCTGCTCAAGTCTACATAATCATATCTATGAAGTTCCTGCTCATTATTGCATAATGACCCGGCCCTTGGGGGCTACACTGGTTGAAATTTTTATGAGCATAAGGAAATTACAAGTCCCAGGTTGCTGCAAGCATGACAACCCGGCACTTGGGGGCTACAAGTGATATGCATATAAGGGAGGTGCACTTTCAAGCTTGGTGTTAGCAACAATTATGACCTGGTGCTATCAATATTTACAAACCGGATATTTTGGCAATGATAAACCGGCAAGTTCTACATCTTCAAGCCGGCTGAAAATCAGATGAGTATTTCAAGACCAATATTTTTATTAAGTAGTGGGAGCTAAATCAGTATTCTTCACAATATTTTTCTAGGAGAGACCAATGTCAGTAAATTGATTATGAAGCTGGCCTATTGACCCAGATTTCCTACAAGAAGGAAATGACAAGGATTTAAGGATGATCAGGTGCCGGCTCAGGAGAATATTTAACCCGGAGCACAACCTGTCAAATCTGTTCTTGTGTTTATGTTGCAGATCAGTTTAACATGGATAAATCCAAATTAAACTGGGGGTTAATGTTGGGGATATACCCCGCGGTGTAACCCAGCTGGATGTATGACCTGGATGGATCTTGGCGACTCACTGGTGACCTGCCCGGAGCATGGCGACTCACGGGTAACCCGCCCGATCTTGGTGACTCATTAGTAACCTGGCAGGTGGGTCAGACAGACGACAAGGCCCAAGGCCCAGTATGCCGGTTCGTATGATGGTGGGCCGGTTTAAGATGAAAGGCATAAGGAATATTCTCCTACAAAGGAAGCAAGACTAGGACTCCACTTGTAATAGAGTAATCCTAATCCTACTAGGACTAGTCATGTAAGCCACCCCTTCAACATATATAAGGAGGGACAGGGCACCCCAAGAGGGACAGAAGATAATCTCTAAGGCTAGACACAACTAAAGGGGAGCCGGTTTATGCGGCGACTCCCTCATGAGCATAATGAGACCTAGCCACAAACAGCATGTGGGGTTATTACCGGATGATGTTTCCCGGGGCCCGAAGCTGTCTAAATCCTTGTCTTGTGTGTTGATCCGCCTTGCGTCTCTCGATTCCGGCCAACCCCTTCAAGCTACCACATAGATGTGTTGGCCTCACGACTAAGTCCTCAAACTAGGACATCTGCCGTGACAATTCCACGACAGCGGGCGACACCGATCTCAGGCCCACTCTGAAGGTTGCCATCCCCCCGACAGCGCCTGCCCTTGATGATTCTGTTGCCCCTTCCCCCTCCCTTTTGCAGCCTTTCCCATCAGATCCTATGGGGGAGACGGCCAATGAGGCCGCAAATGCTCCCTGCCTGCCCACTCTCGAGGCGCGCGCCAGCCCCGCGGGCCCCGTCTCTGATCCCGTGATGGTGGAAAGTGCGCTTGTCCAATCCCCTATGGTGCCCGAGGAGGATCCGGCCTGCTCACATGGGCCCCATGACCCTCCAACCGCATCTCCGCCCATGCATGCACCGGCTGTGGCTGTGCTTGCGTCCCGTCCTCAGGGCATGCAAATCCTGCATGACCCTTCGCCTTCTGCTGCCACTTCTTCAGGCCCCTACGGTTACTTGGATTCCATTCAAACTACCTTGGCGCCTATTCTCCCCACCCCCCACGCGCCGCAAATGGGGCGCTATCCCGCCTAACTTCACCCCGAGACGGAGTGGGCGCATTGGCGCCACAGACCGTGGCCTCAACTCTGAGAACAAGGCCAAGCATGTCATGCTCCTGCGCTTGGGCCTTCTTAAAGAGGACGAGCCCGTTTCTGCGTCTATTATCCAGCGCTACACCAAGCTTTTTGAGGAACCCCTGGCGGTGGATGTCGTGCAGGCGTTCACTGACTTTTATGGTTGGCATGTACCCCCTGAGATGCTAGCGAACCTTCCTTCGCCTAGCATAGTTGTAGTCTGATCACCCGGCCTGGCTGCATTCTTTGTGCCCCAACCTTTTTCCCATGTTAAACAACATGAAGATTATGTTCTGGAATGTGTGTGGCCTGAACTGCTGCGCCAGGTGTACTACCGTCCGTAGCATGGTTTCCTCCGCTGCGCTGTCCATCATCTGCCTCCAAGAAACCAAACTCTCCCTGGTATCGCCTGACGTTGTTGCCCAGACTCTGGGCCCTGAGTTCGCCGATTACTACTGGCTGCCTGCGGATGGTACGCGAGGCAGCATCATCCTTGCTTGGCGAGGGGATCACGTCTCCCTTTCTAACCGTGCCGTTGGCACTTACCACGTCTCCTCCACTATGATGCTTGCCTCGGGCGGCCCCCCTTGCTGGATCACAGGCGTCTATGGGCCATAGGAAGATGCGGATAAACTCGAGTTCCTCCCCGAGCTCCACGATCTTCGATCCACGATGGCCGGCCCTTGGATCATTGGTGGGGATTTCAACATGATCGCGTACACTGAGGACAAGAACAATGACAGAATAAACCATTGCATGATGAACCAGTTTCGTCATCTTATCTCTGACTTGGCTCTCCGTGATATCTACCTTCAAGGCCGTAGATACACCTGGTCAAACAAACAAGCAAACCCCACCCTCGTCAAGAATGATCGCATCCTCTGCACCACGTTTTGGCGACTGAGGGAGTCCTGGATTAGGGGGTGTTCGGGTATCCGGACTATACCTTCAACCGGACTCCTGGACTATGAAGATACAAGATGGAAGACTTCGTCCCGTGTCCAGATGGGACTTTCCTTGGCGTGGAAGGCAAGCTTGGCGATGTGGATATTCAAGATCTCCTACCATTATAACCGACTCTATGTAACCCTAACCCTATCCGGTGTCTATATAAATCGGAGGGTTGTAGTCCGTAGGACATCAACTCCATATACAACAATCATACCATAGGCTAGCTTCTAGGGTTTAGCCTCCTTGATCTCGTGGTAGGTCTACTCTTGTACTACCCATATCATCAATATTAAGCAAGCAGGAGTAGGGTATTACCTCCATCGAGAGGGCCCGAACCTCGGTAAAAACATCGTGTCCCTTGTCTCCTGTTACCATCCGGCCTTGACACACAGTTCGGGACCCCCTACCCGAGATCTGCCGGTTTTGACACCGACATTGGTGCTTTCATTGAGAGTTCCTCTGTGTCCTCGCCTTTAGGCCCGATGGCTCCTTTGATCATCAACAACGATGCGGTCCAGGGTGAGACTTTTCTCCCCGAACAGATCTTCGTCTTCGGTGGCTTCGCACTGCGGGCCAATTCGCTTGGCCACCTGGAGCAGATCGAAAGCTACGCCCCTGGCCATCAAGTCAGGTTTGGAAGCCTAAACTACATGGCAGACATCCGCGGAGATTTGATCATTGACGAATTCGAGCCACAACCAAGCGCGCCGCACTGTCTCGCGCGGCATGATCTAGCTCAGTCATCGAACAGTATCCCGGAGGCCGCAAACGCACTAGCTGTGATCCTTAATTCGGAGCCAGTTGTGTCAATCGAGGATGAGCGGTTGCACGTCACCTCGGGGGCTGCGATCTCAAAGGCGATCGAGCCGAACGCCGGCCCCATACTCCGCGTGACTCACGACTCCGAGGATCCGGACTCCTCTCCGGACTCCGAACCCCCCGCGCCCCTGCCGATCGAATCCGATTGGGCGCCAATAATGGAGTTCACCGCCGCGGACATCTTTCAGCACTCGCCTTTTTGCGATATCCTGAATTCTCTCAAGTCTCTCTCTTTATGTCAGGACCCCGACTCGATGTCACATCGATCTAGCCGGTAACACCTCATATTACTTTGCGGCCTCACGCACGGTATCCCCACGGGTGTCGCCTTACCTTTGCCCGGGACCGTTTGCGCCTTTTGGCTCACGTATATGATAGTGTCGCTAGCATCCATATGATAAGGAGCCCGGGCTGACATGACTAGTCGTAAACCCAAAGTGGCACAGACTTACAGGGACAGGCATCCATGACCCAGCATCGAACGTGTCGGTCATCAGCGAGTGAATCCAGGCTGTAGCACTGGGCTAGCAGGACTCCGGTGAACCGGGCTGTAGCGGGCTAACAGGACTCCGGTATTCACCGCGTGACATTTCCCCGAAGGGACAGACACAGGAACGAAGAAGGACACATGCCGGCCAGCCTAAGTGTTCCGGAGCAGTAGCAAGCTACCATGGCTCAGTGGAAACACTAGGAGACATTTCTCAGTAAGAGAGGCTACTAAAGATAAACAACTAGATGGTCAGATCCCACACATACCAAGCATTTCAATAACATACACACAATATGCTCGATATGTGCAATACAACATGGCATCACAAAATGACTCTACGACTCAAGTAATTTATTCAATAGGCTCCGAGGAGCGAGATATTACAAACATGGGTCTCATGACCCAACACTCAGAGCATACAAGTCAAAGCACAAGCGGAAGCTATCATGTCTGAGTACAGACATCTATAAATGAAAAAGGCTGAGAAGCCTGACTATCTACCAAATCCTGCCGAGGCACAAGATCGTAGCTGAGGTAACAAGCTAAACGTCGAAGTCCACGTGGAACTACTAGCGAGACCGAAGTCTCTCTGCAAAACATAAAATAGGCAAACGTGAGTACAAATGTACCCAGCAAGACTTACATCAGAACTATCTACATATGCATCATTATCAACAAAGGGGATGGTGGGGTTTAACTGCAGCAAGCCAGCTTTGACTCGGTGGCTATCCTGAACTACGACTGCGAGTAACTTTTGAGGTGGCGCACACGAGTCCACATATTCACCATATCAATACACCACTATGGATCCGCTCCCGTCTCCCTACGAGAACGCCATCCATAGCACTCACGCTTATCTTGCGTATTTTAGGGTATCCACTTTCACTTGTCTATGAACTGATATAAGCAACCCAGAAGTCCTTTTCCGTGGACACGGCTATTCGAATAGATTAGGTTAACCCTGCAGGGGTGTACTTCTTCACACACGCTCTCACCACTTACCGCCGTTTACACGACATGTACTCGGCAACCTTCAAGCGGAAGCCCAACGTGGGTGTCGGCCACGGCCTACCTAAACACTCAAGTCTCTAGTCCAGGTTTATCGCCTATTCGGGTTCCATCCATGAGGAGATCCGGCCGGAGTTTCGCTCACAGCCCCAAACGATGTGAACAGGGTTCCGAGACACCAAACGGGCGCCCGGTTACACCGTGCCACGTGCCTACCGCATCACAGCCCACCCCTACGGTCAGCGCTGCGCACGGCCTCCAGCATACTACAAACACCAGAAACTACTTGCAACTCCTGGACAGAGGACAAGGGTGATAAGAAGCCGAGAGGGTCCATTGGTTTCGGGCCCAATGCGTGGTAGTAGCTGAATCATGGATCACAAACACAGAACTCAGTTCCTGAGGACGGCTGCAATGAGACAACCCACCATGTACTCCTACATGGCCTCTCACCGCTACCTTTACCAAATCGTGTTCACACACTTAGCTCACACACAGTAGGACATGTTCACACACCTCTGATTCATCCCCGATGAATCAGACCTGACTCAACTCTAAGCAGTAGCAGGCATGACAAACAAGCATGAATGAGTAGGCACATCAGGGCTCAAACAACTCCTACTCATGCTAGTGGGTTTCATCTAATTACTGTGGAATGACAGGTCATGCAGAGGATAAAGGGTTCAGCTACCGCAGCAAGTAACAAATATGATCGTTGTTGTCCTAATGCAGTAAAAGAGAGCAGGAGCGAGAGAGTAGGATTGTATCGGAATGAACAAGGGGGTTTTGCTTGCCTGGCACTTCTGAAGATAACATTGAGTCTTCATCAGTGTCAACGATCACATCATCGGTATCACGTCTATCGAGAGGGGACAAATACCGGCAACACAGAAAAGGAACACAATCAATGCAATGCACAATATGATGCATGATCATGACATGGCAAAATGAATGTGTTTTGGGCTAATGCAACTAAAACCAGATTAAATGAAGTTGGTTTGAATCCAAGATTCAAATTCAAACTCCATATGTGATTATTTAAATGCCCTTTATTTATTTGTGCTAAACAGCAGCTATAAGTTGTTCTAACATGCATGAAAATGGTACAGATGGATTCCTTGAATTTTTCTGATAATTTTTCATATATAATTATTAATTTGGAGTTACGGTTAATTTTCTATGAATTTTAGAAGTTTTACAATTTTCTGGAATTTCCTGAATTATAATAAATCCAGAAAATGGTTTATTGCGTCAGCCTGACATCATCATGACGTCAGCAGGTCAACAGGGGCTGGTCCGGGTCAAACCTGACCTATGGGACCCACATGTCAGCTGCACAATGATTTAACAGAGTTTAAATAACTTAACTAAATGGTTAGCCGGGTTAATTAAAGGTAGGGCCCACCTGTCAGTGAGGCAGTGGGTTAGCTAAATTTTAATTAGCATCTAAACTAAATTAGCAGGGCCCCGGGCCCACATGTAAATGACCCAGGGGAGGTCAAACCCCGGTCAAATGGCCTAAACAGGCCGGCGACTCAACGCCGGCGGCAACAGGCACGGCGGAGGGCTTCGGGATCGCTCCTCCGGCGTCCAAATGGACGGAGGAGAGCGGCTACGGGGAGCTGGAGCTCACCCGCACCCGTTTCAGCAAGCAGCAGCAGCTAGGGCGGCCGGGGACGATGGCCCCGAGCTCGGCAGCGGCGGCCGGAGCTCGGGCGTGCTCGGGTTCGGCGTTACACGGCACGGCGAGGTCAGCTGATGGGCTCTACGGGATGCTGGGGTCACCAGGAACACCCGGAGACAACGAGCGCAGGCGGAGGAGCTCGGGAGCACGGAGCTCACCGGCCATGGCGGACGGCAGCTTCGGGTGCTCGTGGGGCGGCGGCTACAGGGTGCACGCGAGGGAGGGAGATGAGGGGAAACGACGGCAAGCTCACAGGGGTTGCGACGGTGGCCTCGGGGAGCTCGGGGAGGCACCGGAGCCGACGAATTTGACGAAGATGGCCGGCGGGTCCGAGGTAGAAGACGACGGCGATGGCGGTGATGCAGGGGCTCCCGCGGTGTGCTTCTCGGCGAGGAGGAAGAGGGGGTCGGGGCGGATCTCCTGGGTACTTCGGGTGGCAGTGGGGAGCACGGTGGCTACGGCGAACGGCGTCGGCGACGACGAGCTCCGCTCGGGCGCGTGCAGGGAGAGAGCAGAGGAGGGAACGGGGTCCAGGGGAAGAGAGGGGAGGTGCAGGGGCGAGGGGGAGTGCGTGGCGCCCTCGGGTGCCTCCAGCGGCGAGCGGGTAAGCAGGAGGTGGCCGGAGCGTGCGCGCGCGCGTCGGGCACACGCCCTCCTGCCTACTGGCAGGAGGTTGAAGACGGTGGCGACCGCGGTGGGCTGGGCCGCACAGTGCTGGACCAGCACAGGAGCTGGGCCGGCTCTGGTGGGCTGCACAGGTAAGCTTTGCTCCTTTTATTTTTTTCTGTTCTGTTTCCCTTTTTATTTTATTTTGCCACTGTTTTCAAATTCAAAATGATTTCATACAGTGCCAAAACATTCTGAAATATTTTATGTTACCTCTCTGGACTATTCCAAAAGTACATAAAATATTTCAAAGCATTTGAAAATATATTCATTATATATTATGAATATATCCCCAAATTCAAATAGATTATTGATTTAAATTCAGAGACCAAATAATTCCTTAAAAATATTCCAGAATTTTGGTTTGATATATAACTCTTGCCAAAATTCACAAAACTATTTTTAGGGCATTTTGGATTCACAGAATGCAATTTAAGGGTTGCTTGCCCTTCTTTTAATTAGGGTTTTGAGGCTTCTGAATTCCTCAGTTCAAATTTCATTTGAATTTAAACATGATGCAGCAACCAAGCTAGTACAAGGCCAAGGTAGAGCTAGGGATGTGACAACTCACCCCCACTAAACAAGAATCTCGTCTCGAGATTCAAGCGTAGGGTAAGGTGAAGGGGAACGCAAGCTAGTATAATCTTCACGATCCCGGTTGCACTTCAATTGAACGTTGATTCATCACCATCTTTGCCTTGTCGTCTTGCTCTGAGAAATCCTGCCAACATGACATGGAGGGAAGAAGGAGACTCTAGAAGGGTCGATCTCTCGAAGATCGAACAACTCACGGAAAGAGACATAGGACCAACTCTCGGGTTGAGACACGAGATACACATCAAGAGGGGTGGAAAGAAGCGGATGACGAAGGTTCACTAGGTAGACAACAATTCCACACCTAGGAAGGTGGTAAACGATTGTCAACGTAGCGAGGAGTTGAGTTGCCATGATACCACAACGAGACACCTTGGGAACGGTGACTCGTAGAGATATTCCCTTAAGTGGCAAAAAGAATTACTTTTGATTCAGAGATCATTGAAACTCTTTAAACCAGCCTAAGACAATTCTCGAGCGATCGTTTGGAGGGGGTCGGTAGAATGGCATACTCGGACTTGGATGATGTGGATTACCTTGTTGAAGACAACGTAATGGATGATTTTACTTATCACCGGAAATGGAAGAGACCCATGGTAGAATGGCACATTGGCGGTGCAAGCTGGGAACAAAATGCAAATGATGGGAATGATTCTGGTAACTGGGGAAGAACCCAACAAAAGAGAGTGAATTCACTGTTTGAGTAGGTCATAGCATTGCCGAGGAAACTGAGAGCAAACCCAGTTAGTGCCGATGATAACACGTAGCGCTTGCGCGTGCTCTCAAGAACTTAAGCATTTCCACATTCATCAAGGTTTTACCAACATCCGTGTCAAGGGTCCGGTAGCACAACTTACTACCATGATGAATGGTGATGGAGGATGCAGATGCAAAGGAAGATAACACTTTCTCAGATTTCACCCTTAGCGAGGCCAAGGAAACAAAATCTGGATGATCGACCGAGAGACATTTAGCACTCCGCTTCTAATGTTCTCCTTGACGTGCTAGTGTATCCCATTCATAGATATGGTTTGATAACTAGAACATCAAGTAAAAGGTCGGACTTCGGGAACACAAAAATCCATAAGGCACAACTAGGAAGTAAATCCTACGAAGTCCTTATGGGAAGGTGGCCAACTGCTTCAATCAAGATTACCAAATAATAGGTCTTCGGCTGGGTGGTGCTGGCCACGACATCCACTTTACCGGTTATCGAGGGACCAATATTATAGTTCTTGGGAAATGTTCCAAACCATCATATCTGCCTGAGATTCAGATCTGGTTGGTGTCAGGATATTCCAGACTCATCGAGTCTAGGAAGAAAAATGAAAGTTTGCAACACAAATCGACGAGATGACGTTGCGGGATTCTCGGGAGATGAACTACGATAGCAAGCTCCAAAACACGAGCTGGTTCTGCTACAAACATGTGAACACGCTGTCCCAGACAAACATGACCACGTGGTAGTCTTATAATAAAACACTACCGAGTTCAGGTTGGGAACCATCAACGAGGATATCAAAATCCTTGCATAAGGCATGCTCTTAAGAAGGAAACTTCTTCTCCTTGAACAAATCAATCAGTGGCTTGGTGTGCTCGGGAACACATATGGAATGAGGGTTGCAAGTCTCCAGACCACAGAATACTTCGCACGTGTGCATGACTGATTTGGAATGATTCCAAGAAAACAACATTGACTTTCTCGAATCCACGGCGGCAACTTGCATCAGATGCACATGAATTAAAGGAAGTCACTACCTTCATCCAAACATATGCTTCATGAGCTAGCATGAACAAATGCTTTTAAAAAATTTCCAACACTAGCTTAATGTTCAACAAAATTATGGAGAAGACAAGGATGTTGTCAATGGGCTCAACAACAATTCATCTAGGTTTCCTTTTAAAAGGAATTCCATAGTTAAGTGAACACGGTGATAGCATTGGTCAGGCCAAAGATATAATGGTGTATGCTCGAGGAATCAACCACGAGTAAGACAACATTACGAATATCGTTGGTTCTGATTTGAGTTGACGATAGCCCACACTCAAATCAAAGGATTGATAAGACAATAGATCCAGCAACTGATCACAGGGACCAATCGATGAAGATATCATCTTTCTTCAACACGCACTACACAAGAATATCCCTTTGGAACGAACTAAGTCAGACAAGCTTTTATCTTCCAACTCTCCAAGTTGTTGTCTAGCTTAACCAACTAGCTCAGGGATATCTAACACCGATTCTTGGAGATAAGGTGGTTCACAAGAAACCAACTTGATCACGAACTCAACATAGCGGTCAGGTGACAACCTGGTAATACTTCTAAGAAGATATTCAGAGAATCACGAAGCCACCGGTATGTTACTAAGCTCGAGAACAATCTTGCTTTTCAGGGCAAGACGATATGATCAATAGAGTAAGAATTTGAAATAATCCTAACTCATCGATCGAGGAGTGAACCAGGAGAATGGACTAGGTAGCACGATCAATCTTAGAATGATGATTCAATAACCAACACACTAAGAATAAAATTATTGTCCTTTAACTACCCAGCAACGAGGTTGCTAGGCGTATTGATTTCACACATCACAATTCATTTGTCGGTATTCCGGTTGCATCAACACGAAGACCGAGGAATGAACAGTGATGGCACGAAGTGTCACTGTACCAAGAGTTCATGGATGGTGTGCAATTCCTATAACAATCTCGATATAAAATATGGTAATACTCCAAGGTAGAGCAGAACAAAAGCTGGATTAGCAATTTGATCTGCGGAGCACAACTTCTTTGACCCAATCCTGGATATGGAAGAGGTACTGGAGTTTGTTTCTCCATGTCATTCAGGACAGAATGGCTTGACGGACCACAAGAGTAATAGGCATCGATAAACGAACGCACGCATACTCTTGACTATCAATTGATAGACAAGGGTCAGAATGCAACTAAGGAGAACAACTCAAAGGAACATATAATTTTCTGAGTTGTGGATGCATAGATTAGTATGTCGAACCAAGTTCAACATATTTCTTTCGGATAACCCATGCAGAAAGGTAGAACTGGCAGAGTCACTATTTATGAATGGAGGACTCCTCAAGGATAATCCTGTTGTGATATTTCAGTTCAACGAGGAACTTCTGCCATAAGTAGTTCATGGTATTTGGAAGAAGAAGATACCACATACTTCAAGGACTATCGCAAAGGTTACTAATATCCTAAAGGCACTAGCAATTACTATCAACATGAAGTAGGTAGAGTGAATCTCGGGTTCAGAACCCAGGAGTAGAATACCTACTACTAAGTAGCATCACGGGATGCTTTCGAGAATAAAAGCCAGAATCATCACACTAGGAACACAAAACATTGCTAGATTACTAGGTGACTCCCTAAAACACCTAGGGTCATAATAATAGCTCCAACATATATGTCAAGGCAATAATTTACCTCAACTCACCGATTAGTGTGGTTAATCTGGCCCAAAGGAACATCGGAATGGGAGGAAGGAATTTGCAAATGCTTCAGACTATTCAGAAACGTGGGGTGACTCGGACAGCATAACGACTGTAAATGCTCAGAAAAGATTTGAGACATTCACAAAAATGGTGGCATAACCACTCAGAAGCACAATATCAAGGTTTCGAGATCAACAGTTAACATACAGAAATAGTAGGAACTGAACTGAGGCTTAATCCAACAATCTATAAGTCTACGGATTAGTAACACGTGATCCTAATAGAAAGGAGAGATAGCCTAGTTCTTAATCCCCGTAGAAGAGAAGATGACTCAGATCAGAAGGGCATAAGGTATAAGGAATAAAAAGAGCCTTACGTTCCATCCCACAATCAATTCCCTTATATAACTAAAGAATTTCTAGACTCAACTTCGACCAGTTTGGCTTGGTAATCCTATAGGCAGTCAAGCTCTGATACCAACGCTGTCAGGACCCCGACTCAATGCCACATCGATCTAGCATGTAACACCTCATATCACTTTGCGGCCTCACGCACGGTATTCCCACGGGTGTCGCCTTACCTTTGCCCGGGACCGTTTGCGCCTTTTGGCACACGTATATGACAGTGTCGCTAGCATCCATATGATAAGGAGCCCGGGCTGACATGGCTAGTCGTAAACCCAAAGCGGCACAGACTTACAGGGACAGGCATCCATGACCCAGCATCGAACGTGTCGGTCATCAGCGAGTGAATCCAGGCTGTAGCACTGGGCTAGCAGGACTCCCGGTATTCACCGCGTGACATTTCCCCGAAGGGACAGACACAGGAACGAAGAAGGACACATGCCGGCCAGCCTAAGTGTTCCGGAGCAGTAGCAAGCTACCATGGCTCGGTGGAAACACTAGGAGACATTTCCCCGTAAGAGAGGCTACTAAAGATAAACAACTAGATGGTCAGATCCCACACATACCAAGCATTTCAATAACATACACACAATATGCTCGATATGTGCAAATACAACATGGCATCACAACATGACTCTACAACTCAAGTATTTATTCAATAGGCTCCGAGGAGCGAGATATTACAAACAGGGGTCTCATGACCCAACACTCAGAGCATACAAATCAAAGCACAAGCGGAAGCTATCATGTCTGGGTACAGACATCTATAAATGAAAAGGCCGAAAAGCCTGACTATCTATCAGATCCTGCCGAGGGCACAAGATCGTAGCTGAGGTAACAAGCTAAACGTCGAAGTCCACGCGGAACTACTAGTGAGACCGAAGTCTCTCTGCAAAACATAAAATAGGCAAACGTGAGTACAAATGTACCCAGCAAGACTTACATCAGAACTAACTACATATGCATCATTTTCAACAAGGGGATGGTGGGGTTTAACTGCAGCAAGCCAGCTTTGACTCGGTGGCTATCCTGAACTACGACTGCAATGCAACTTTTGAGGTGGCGCACACGAGTCCACATATTCACCATATCAATACACCACTATGGATCCACTCCCGTCTCCCTACGAGAACGCCATCCATAGCACTCACGCTTATCTTGCGTATTTTAGGGTATCCACTTTCACTTGTCTATGAACTGATATAAGCAACCCAGAAGTCCTTTTCCGCGGACACGGCTATTCGAATAGATGATGATAACCCTGCAGGGGTGTACTTCTTCATACATGTTTCCACCACTTAGCGTCTGCACACGACATGTGCTCGGCAGACTTCAGGCGAAAGCCGACGTGGGTGTAGACCACGACCTACCTAAACACTCAAGTCTCTAGTCCAGGTTTATCGCCTATTCGGGTTCCATCCATGAGGAGATCCGGCCGGAGTTTCGCTCACAGCCCCAAACGATGTGAACAGGGTTCCGTGACACCAAACGGGCGCCCGGTTTACCCGGCCACGTGCCTACCGCATCACAGCCCACCCCTACGGTCAGCGCTGTCCACGGCCTCCAGCGTACTACAAACACCAGAAACTACTTGCAACTCCTGGACAGAGGACAAGGGTGAATAAGAAGTCGAGCGGGGTCATATTTCAGGGCCCAATGTATGGTAGTAGCTGAATCATGGATCACAAACACAGAACTCAGTTCCTGAGGACGGCTACAATGAGACAACCCACCATGTACTCCTACATGGCCTCTCACCGCTACCTTTACCAAATCGTGTTCACACACTTAGCTCACACATAGTAGGACATGTTCACACGCCTCTGATTCATCCCCGATGAATCAGACCTGACTCAACTCTAAGCAGTAGCAGGCATGACAAACAACATGAATGAGTAGGCACAACAGGGCTCAAACAACTCCTACTCATGCTAGTGGGTTTCATCTAATTACTGTGGAATGACAGGTCATGCAGAGGATAAAGGGTTCAGCTACCGCAGCAAGTAACAGATGAATCATTGTTGTCCTAATGCAGTAAAAGAGAGCAGGAGCGAGAGAGTAGGATTGTATCGGAATGAACAAGGGGGTTTTGCTTGCCTGGCACTTCTGAAGATAACATTGAGTCTTCATCAGTGTCAACGATCACATCATCGGTACACGTCTATCGAGAGGGGACAAATACCGGCAAATACGGAAAAGACACGATCAATGCAATGCACAATATGATGCATGCTATGACATGGCAATATGAATGTGTTTTGGGCTAATGCACTTAAAACCAGATTAAATGAAGTTGGTTTGAATACAAGATTCAAATTCAAACTCCATATGTGATTATTCAAATGCCATTTACTTCATTTGTCCTAAACAGCAGCTATAAGTTGTTCTAACATGCATGAAAATGGTACAGATGGATTCCTTGAATTTTTCTGATAATTTTTCATATATAATTTATTAAATTTGGAGTTACGGTTAATTTTCTATGAATTTTGGAAGTTTATATAATTTTCTGGAATTTATAAATCATTTAATAATTATCTAAATTCCAGAAAGGAATTATTGCGTCAGCACTAGGTCATGCTGACCTCAGCATAGTCAACAGGGGCTGGTCCGGGTCAAACCTGACCTATGGGACCCACATGTCAGCTGCACAGTGATTTAACAGAGTTTAAATAACTTAACTAAATGGTTAGCCGGGTTAATTAAAGGGTAGGGCCCACCTGTCAGTGAGGCAGTGGGTTAGCTAAATTTTAATTAGCATCTAAACTAAATTAGCAGGGCCCCGGGCCCACATGTAAATGACCCATGGGAGGTCAAACCCCGGTCAAATGGCCTAAACAGGCCGGCGACTCAACGCCGGCGGCAACAGGCACGGCGGAGGGCTTCGGGATCGCTCCTCCGGCGTCCAAATGGACGGAGGAGAGCGGCTACGGGGAGCTGGAGCTCACCCGCACCCGTTTCAGCAAGCAGCAGCAGCTAGGGCGGCCGGGGACGATGGCCCCGAGCTCGGCAGCGGCGGCCGGAGCTCGGGCGTGCTCGGGTTCGGCGTTACACGGCACGGCGAGGTCAGCTGATGGGCTCTACGGGATGCTGGGGTCACCAGGAACACCCGGAGACAACGAGCGCAGGCGGAGGAGCTCGGGAGCACGGAGCTCACCGGCCATGGCGGACGGCAGCTTCGGGTGCTCGTGGGGCGGCGGCTACAGGGTGCACGCGAGGGAGGGAGATGAGGGGAAACGACGGCAAGCTCACAGGGGTTGCAACGGTGGCCTCGGGGAGCTCGGGGAGGCACCGGAGCCGACGAATTTGACGAAGATGGCCGGCGGGTCCGAGGTAGAAGACGACGGCGATGGCGGTGATGCAGGGGCTCCCGCGGTGTGCTTCTCGGCGAGGAGGAAGAGGGGGTCGGGGCGGATCTCCTGGGTACTTCGGGTGGCAGTGGGGAGCACGGTGGCTACGGCGAACGGCGTCGGCGACGACGAGCTCCGCTCGGGCGCGTGCAGGGAGAGAGCAGAGGAGGGAACGGGGTCCAGGGGAAGAGAGGGGAGGTGCAGGGGCGAGGGGGAGTGCGTGGCGCCCTCGGGTGCCTCCAGCGACGAGCGGGTAAGCAGGAGGTGGCCGGAGCGTGCGCGCGCGCGTCGGGCACACGCCCTCCTGCCTACTGGCAGGAGGTTGAAGACGGTGGCGACCGCGGTGGGCTGGGCCGCACAGTGCTGGGCCAGCACAGGAGCTGGGCCGGCTCTGGTGGGCTGCGCAGGTAAGCTTTGCTCCTTTTATTTTTTTCTGTTCTGTTTCCCTTTTTATTTTATTTTGCCACTGTTTTCAAATTCAAAATAATTTCATACAGTGCCAAAACATTCTGAAATATTTTATGTTACCTCTCTGGACTATTCCAAAAGTACATAAAATATTTCAAAGCATTTGAAAATATATTCATTATATATTATGAATATATCCCCAAATTCAAATAGATTATTGATTTAAATTCAGAGACCAAATAATTCCTTAAAAATATTCCAGAATTTTGGTTTGATATATAACTCTTGCCAAAATTCACAAAACTATTTTTAGGGCATTTTGGATTCACAGAATGCAATTTAAGGGTTGCTTGCCCTTCTTTTAATTAGGGTTTTGAGGCTTCTGAATTCCTCAGTTCAAATTTCATTTGAATTTAAACATGATGCAGCAACCAAGCTAGTACAAGGCCAAGGTAGAGCTAGGGATGTGACACTTTATCAGGAGAGCCCTAGCCGAACTGCGATCAGCGAGGATGGTATATGGATGATGAAGAAATTCAAAGCCCACCCACCACCCACTTGGTAGCCACTGTCGACAATTTAAACGACATGCTCAACTTTGACTCTGGAGACATCGACAGCATGGATGACGATGCAGGAGATACCGATGAACCAACACCCATAGGCCATTGGACAGCCACCTCATCTCACGATGTATACATGGTGGTTACCCCTAAAGGAAGCGACAACGAGGAAAAAGGGGATGGAACGGGAGATCAACCCCCCGAAAAGCAATCAAAGCGTCGGCGTAAACGCCGACCCAAGCCCCGCCTCGATAAAAATCCAGCCATAGAGCAGGACCAACCGGTAGACGACGAGCAGGCCTTAGAGCAACCGTCCAAACAGGGCAACACGGATAGAGAAACTGAACATCCCTCCTCCAGCGAAAACGACATTCCGGACGACCTCACGCCGGATAAACCCATGGAGCAGAAGAATCTCCACGAGAGGCTCGTTGCAACTGCACGCAACCTGAAAAAGCAGAAGCGGAAGCTAAAAACAGCGGAAGATGCACTCCGGATTAGATGGAGCAAAGTAATCAATAACGCAGATAAATACGGCGACGGTCGTCGCACTAAAAGCTATCCGAAAAGAAAGCTACCGCCTGAATTCGACGAAGAGGCCCTAGAGCCCTCGCATTCAAAAAATAAGAAAGCCACACGGTCGGATAGACGACCCCATAAAGCGGCAAGCGGCCCCGCACTTAAATCGGCATGCGACCCACCTAAGGATTCGCATCATGGCCCAGTTAGGTCCATTTATGGGCCAAGAAAGCAAGCTCTCGTAAGCAATGCAATAAAGCCATCATCAGAATCCGGCACACCCAAATACAGGGGCACCGCACACCCCCTATGTTTCACCGATGAGGTCCTGGACTATGAATTTCCAGAGGGATTCAAACCCGTAAACATAGAGGCATATTATGGAACAACACACCCTGGAGTCTGGATCGAGGATTATATCCTCCACATACACATGGCTAGAGGAGATGATCTCCACGCCATAAAATATTTACCCCTTAAGCTTAAAGGGCCAGCCCGGCATTGGCTTAAAAGCCTTCCTGAAAACACAATTGTAAGTTGGGAAGAGCTCGAGGATGCTTTCTGAGCAAATTTTCAAGGGACCTATGTCCGCCCCCTGGATGCAGACGATCTCAGTCACATAACTCAACAGCCTGGAGAATCAGCTGGGCAGTTCTGGAATAGATTCCTCACTAAAAAGAATCAGATAGTCGACTGTCCGGACGCCGAAGCCTTAGCAGCTTTCAGGCATAACGTCCGAGACGAATGGCTCGCCAAACACCTCGGCCAAGAAAAGCCAAGAACAATGGCCGCACTAACAAGCCTCATGACCCGCTTTTGTGCAGGAGAGGACAGCTGGTTGGCAAGGTGCAGCCCCAGCGACCCAAGTACATCCGAAACCAGGGATGGAAATGGAAACCCGCGACGCAACAAGGACCGTCGCCGGACTAAGGAAAAAAGTCCGAAGAGCACGACAGTCAATGCCGGATTCAAAGGTTCACGACAAAATCAGACAAAACCACCCCTCCAGGATAACAGGGACGATCCATCCAACTTAAATAAAATCCTGGACAGGATATGTCAGATACACAGTACTCCCGAGAAGCCTGCTAACCATACCCACAGAGATTGTTGGGTTTTCAAACAATCCGGCAGACTCAATGCCGAACACAAGGGGCTCGACACACCAAGCGAAGATGAGGACGAACCCCAAAAGCAGAGCACCAGGAAACAAAAGAACTTCCCACAAGAAGTAAAAACAGTGAACTTACTTCACATAACAAAACGTGCGGCGCCCATAAAGGTACGCACCACACGACCTATCCCCAAAGGGTCCCGCCACTCGTTGTCAAAACCAATCATCTTCGATCAGCTAGATTATTCTAGAAATATCAAGAATGCAGGCTGGACTGCCTTGATACTCGATCTAATAATTGGCGGACTCCGGTTTTCAAATGTCCTTATGGACGGCGGCACTGGACTAAACCTGATATATCAGGATACAATCCATCACATGGGGATAAACCCAGCAAGAATCCGCCGCAGCAAAACCTCCTTTCAAGGGGTAACACCTGGTCCGGACACCCATTGTATGGGTTTTCTCCGACTCGAAGTTATATCCGGCTCTGCCGATAACTTCCGCCGTGAAAAGCTGACCTTCCATATCGTCCCGTTCTCAAGTCGCTATCAAGCACTACTGGGACGCGAAGCTTTCGCCCGCTTTAACGCAATACCGCATTATGCATCTCTCACGCTTAAGATGCCCGGTCCACGAGGCATCATCTCTTTGAAGGGGAAGCACTAAAGTGCGCCTCCCCAAGCAGAGGACTGTGCGGCCGCTTTGACAGCCCCACAGCAAAATGGCCTCACCGGCCAAAAAACTTTGAAATAGGTCATTAAAGACCACGAACGCGGATAGACGAGTTTGGTACAAAATCATCATTGATGCAGGCTTAGTGGCCATATACCCCCGCACTAGGGGCTCCATGCATATACAATAGGAGACAATAAAGCTCAATTTTATATATTTTACTTTACACTTTGTTTATTTTATACTTTTGTTCGGCACGACCCGTTTTCAACTCAGTTCCTCTCTTTTACAGATGAACGTCGTGCGGCGCCCGTCCAGGATACGGCACAACGGAGACACAGGCGCAGACGTGCAGTAGGGACCCGTCCTAAAGGATTCTTTTTAGATTAAGACCCTGCGTAAACCTTTTTTACTGTCTCTTGTTGCTACACATCCCCTGGTTTTTTCTGATATAACCAAGGAGGAGGCTGGCGTCTTGGTATGTGGCTACGTCAGAATTTTTGCACGTACCTGGACACTAGGGGCTTTTTTAATAAAGAGTGTTGTTTCGCCCGCACTCATAAAGACCGAACACCTTAGGGAGTGTTCGGCGTCGCGAGTTTTGGCATTATATGCATCAGCTCCGAATCATGTCTTTGGTCAAATGTTGGGTTGCCCGGCTCCTGAGTTCGGCTACCTTACGTTCCGCTCTATCGGCTAAGGTAGCACCAGGAGAACTACTTCGATTGTGCCCCGGTTCGGCCGGGCGAGCACCTCAGTAGAGAAAGCCGAAAACTAACTGTCATGATGTAGCGTGAGACTGGTCAGCCACTCGATGACCTATCGGAATCTATCAGATTCCTCTACTTTAACGAAGGTCCACTTCCTGGTCAGGCACATACGCGCCCCGAACTCGGGCAAGCGCAGTCGCCACCAAGGGGCTACATAAATAGTCTCACTATCAAGCTCCTATGGCTAAGTGAAAGTGTTAAAGCATTATAGTCTGGTTGCCTGGCCCGCTGCGCTATCACCTCCTTTGTAGGACCAAGACGTTGGGTTAAGTGTGAAAATGCGTCTTCTGTGAGCACCCCCGCACTATGTGCGTGGGGGCTGAAGCCAACGGCTGCCATCTTTCAGATTTTGTATATATATATATCTTAAAACGGCCGCACAGGAGGTGTTCCCAATACTTGAAGGCACAAGTATAAAAAGGCCACTACAGTTTATCAAAATATTACTTTATAATTACATATGCTATCATAACATAGCATCTTTCGAGCACTGCGTCTCTATTACACGAGCGCCTTCAAGGACTTCCTAAAAATAGTGCTCGGAGGGTACTCGGCTTTTGTCCGAATCTCGGGACGCAACAACGATGGTCTCCATCTTTGCCCAATATGTCTTGACACGGGCAAGAGCCATCCTTGCGCCCTCTATGCATGCTGACCTCTTCATTGCATTAATACGCGGCACCGCGTCAAGGAATTGCTGCACCAAGCTGAAATAACTCTTCGGCTCCAATCTCCCCGGCCACAGATGACCCATGACGTACTTCATGGTGAGTCCAGACAACCTATTCAGTTCGGCCCATTGAGCCAAACGATCATCCACTGCCAGTGGACGCTCTGGATTGTGAAACTGCGACCAGAAAAGCTTTTCCACTTCGCGATCTTTCTGATCTCGAAAGTGTTCAGTCGCATTAGCAGCACTCGCTGCCAAGTCCAGATAGGTATCCTCCACACTCCACATCCGGTCCAACGGAGCAAACTTTGGATCGCAAAATTTCCTTCGCAGCATAAAGGGCTTTCCAGCCGCAATCTGTTCAGCCTGATGCAGCTCCTCCTTCGCAGCTCTCATCGCAGAGCGCGCGTCCTTGGCATTGGCAACGGCCTTCTCTAAGTCCATCTATTTCGCCTGGTCTTCTTTCTCAAGAAGTCTGCAACGGTCTGCAGCGCTCTTTAACTTTTCGGCCATCTCGGCCATCTTTTCCTTGCTTCGGCAATGAGCAGCCTGTTCGGCTCTCAGCTCTTCAAGGGCTTTCTTGGCAGCCGCATCACTTTCTCTGGCTTGTTCTTTAGCTCCAGCAAGTTCTGCCCTAAGACTCTCCACGGCGGCCGCACCATCTGCGTCAAGCACACACATCGTAAGACACTGGCATAAAACTCTTCTTACCTGATGCCGCCCGAGGAATTAAATACCTTGAGCCTCATCAAGCCGCTTGTTGACAAGCGCGATGTCGGCATCTGCCACGTCTAGTTGCCGCTTTAGTTCGGCAAAATCATCAGTTCGGCTTGATTCCGGACAACCTGCCGCCTACATTCAAAGGCGACATCTTAGACCTGGGATTATGATACTCCGTGTGCCGTCATTTCTTGACGACGCGCAGAGTCTCAGGGGCTACTATCTACACAGGGCGCATCTTATTCATGCGCAACTAACAAAAGTGTACATTATCTAATGTACCTCAAAACCCGTCAGTAAACTTTTGACGGCCTCATGCAATCCGCTCTCGGCGGATGAGATCCTTTCAATCACCGTGCCCATCAATACACGATACTCCTCCGAGATAGAAGCTCACCCCAGCAGAATCTTTAGTTCCTCCGGCCGAGCACCAGACGGTGCCGGACTTGACCCACGACCTCTTTCGAAGGCCGGACACGGAGAACCTCGGGGGGCCACATAGCTATCTTCCGCCCCTGCCGGATTCGGAGAAACCCTCCGCGACGACACCTCAGGGTCGCCCGCCTCGCTAGGCGGCACGGCAGGGGGAGGCATCCCACTCTCCATCATCTCCGGAAGGAGATCCCCCGAAGACGAGCTCTGCTGAGAAGGGCCGAGGTCCGAGCTACAAGGTAAAAATTCGGTTAATCTTCTCAGATATAAATCAAGGATTTCCCTCATCCCTCAAAAGGAAGATCTTTCTGTACTTACGGCTCGCTGGAGGGCTGATCCCCTTGAGGGCGTAGTCCAGCCGAGGAACTCCCCGGCGTCAGACCCTCTGGCGAGGATTTTCCCCCCGCTTCGGGGCCATGGTTTCCGGGTCGTCAGAGGCGGCTCTCTTCATCCCCATAGGAGAGGAATTGTCGGTTCCTCCCTTCGGAGCAGCCTCCTTCGAGGAGGCCATAGTTTCCTTGTCCTCCCCCTTGCTTCCCTCCAAAGGCATTATCTCCAGCATCCTGACCAGCACGGGATCGGGCCTGGTTTCGGGAAGGGGAGCCGGACACCTGATTAGCTTTGCCTTCGCTATCCACTCCTGTTTAAAAGGACGGCTCTTTTAGGGGCGAGTTTATGACAATTATATGGATAGAAGGTCCGGGCATGTCAGGACCCCGATTCCAAGTCACATCGATCTAGCCGGTAACACCTCATATCACTTTGCGGCCTCATGCACGGTATCCCACGGGTGTCACCTTACCATGGCCCGGGACCGTTTGCACCTTTTGGCTCACGTATATGATAGTGTCGCTAGCATCCATATGACAGAGAACCCGGGCCGACATGGCTAGTCATGAACCCAAAGCGGCACAGACTTATGGAGACAGGCATACATGAATCACATCGAGCATGTCGGTCATCAGCGATTGATTCCGGGCTGTAGCACTGGGCTAACAGGACTCCGGGGAACCCAGGCTGTAGCAGGCTAGGCAGGACTTCGGAAGTCACAGCGTGACATTTCCCCGAAGGGACAGACATAGGAACGAAGTGAAACACATGCCGGCCAGTCAAGTGTCCTGAACAGTAGTGCTAGGCTAGCAGGACTCCGGTGAACCGGGCTGTAGCAGACTACTATGGCTCGAGGAACACTAGACTACATTTCCCCATAAGAAAGGCTGCCAAGGATAAACAACTAGATTGTCGGATCCCACTCATACCAAGCATTTCAATCATACACACAATATGCCCGATATGAGTACATACAACATGGCATCACAACAAAACTCTACAACTCAAGTACTTTATTTAAAGGCTCCAGGGAGCCATACATAACATGTTCATACAGATAGGGGTCACATGACCCGACACTCAAGTCATACAAACATACAAGCACATGCGGAAGCAACTAGTCTGAGTACAGACTCTAGAAAGAAAGAAGGCTTCTCGAAGCCTGTCTATCTACATAGGGCCCTCCATGGCCAGGATCACCACCTGGGTGGCTAGTCACTCGTCGATGTCAAGGTCTACGTAGAACCCATCGGAGGGGGCGGTGTTGTCGTCTGAAAACATTAGTTAAGCAAACATGAGTACAAAGGTACTCAGCAAGTCTTACATTAGAACCTACTATACATGCTTATTCTCAAGAAGGTGGTGGGGTTAATGCAGCAAGCCAACTTTGACTCTTGGCTAAGCTATCCTACGAAACTTCACCAGTAAAATAGTTTTCACACACGAGTCCACTACTCACCAACACAATACTCCACCGGGGATCCTCCCTCGTCATCCTACGAGAGGGCCATCCTCGGTACTCACACTTATCTTGAGTCTTTTATTAGTACCCATTAACTTGTCTATGAACTGTATAGGCAACCAAGTAGTCCTTTACCGCGGACGCGGCTATTCGAATAGTTTTATACCCTGCAGGGGTGTACTTCTTCATACACGCTTTCACCACTTACCGCCGTTTACACGACATGTACTCGGCAACCTTCAAGCGGAAGCCTAGCGAGGGTGTCGGCCACGGCCTACCTAAACACTTAAGTCTCTAGTCCAGGTTTATCGCCTATCCAGGTTCCATCCGCAGGGAGTCCGGCCGAGGTTTCCACATACGGCCCCGAACGATGTGAACAGGGATCCCGAGACACCAAACGGGTGACTCGGTACACCGTGCCATGGTGTATCTACCGCAACATAGCCCACCCCTAGGGTCAGCCCTACGCACGGCCACCAACACATAACCTACAAACACCAGAAACTATTTGCAACTCTTGGACAGAGTACTAGGGTGGTTAAGAAGCCGAGAGGGTCAATTAAGGATCCCAATGCATGGTAGTAGCTGAATCTTAAATCACACATACAGATCTCAGTTCTTAGGGATGGCCTCAATGAGACAACCCACCATGTACTCCTACATGGCCTCTCATCGATACCTTTACCAAAACATGTTCAACACATCCCTCACATTACCGGCATAAGCATTTCACTCTGGCCCATCACCCAGATGAACCAGACCTGACACAACTCTAAGCATAGTAGGCATAGCAAGGTAGGAATCACATACATGGCTCAATCAACTCCTACACATGCTAGTGGGTTTCATCTAGTTACTGTGGCAATGACAGGTCATGCAGAGGATAAGGGTTCAACTACCGTAGCACACATCAGTTTGAATCGCGTTGTCTTAATGCAGTAAACAAGAGCAGAAGCGAGAACATGGGTTTGTATCGGAATGATCAATGGTTGCTTGCCTGATGGAGTGGTAGTGGGATACTGCCCTTCAGTTGGATACTCGTGAATATCCTCGGAGGCAGAACCTACCACGAAGAACACATCGGAACACAATCAACACATGACGATATGCAACAATATGATGCATGCTATGACATGGCAATATGAATGTGTCTTGGCCTAATGCAAGCTATAACAGAAAGGAATGAACTCATTTGAATCAAAGATTCAAATATTAGCTCATTAAACATGGCCTTAATAGTGCATTTCCTTATTCTGCTTAAACAGCAAGGAAACTTGTTTTGTCATGCATGAAACCATTACAGATGGATAGATTGAATTTTTCTGATCATTTTTCATATATAAATCTTTGCATTTGGAGCTATGGTTGATTTTCTATGATTTTTAGAAGTTTTAACTACTTTCTGGAAATTCCTGAAGAAAAATAAATACAGAAAATGCATTACTGCGTCAGCATTGCGTCATGCTGATCTCAGCAGGTCAAAGGCGCCAGCCCAGGTCAAACCTGACTAGTGGGCCCCTTCTGTCAGCCTCTCAGCTAATTAACAGGATTAGATTAACACTAATTAGCTGTTAGTGGGGCCTGGGCCCACATGTCAGTGACTGATTTAATTAAAATTAATTAAAACTAATCCTAAATTAGTTAGCAGACCGGCCCCACCTGTCATAGACCCAGGGGGGTCTACCTGGGCCCACCCAGGAGTCAAACTGGGTCAAACTCGCTGGCGACTCGACGCCGGCGAGGCCCGAGACGGTGGCGCAGCTCGGAAAACGCCCACAGGGCACGGGCGAGGCTGTTCTTGGGCTCGTTGGAGAGCTCTTGCAGTCACGCATCTAGTGGTGGTGGAGGCCGGGCCAACGGTGGCCGGAGACGACGACGGCGAGCTCCAAGGCGGCGGCCGGAGTTCGGCCATGTGCGGGGAGTGGGCTGCGGCGTGCAAACACGGAAACTGAAGCGCTAGCGAGGCACTACGCGATGCGGCAAGCACGTTGCATAGCACGGGAGGACCGAATGGTCGCCGGAGTGACGCCGGCGATGAGCTCGAGCGGAGACGAGCTTCGGCCATGGTGGAACTATGGCCTAGAGGGTGCAAACGCGTGGGAAAGAAGAGGGGAAAGGCGGCGGAGCTCACAGGGAGGTCGATGAGCAGCTCGGTGGGCTCGGGGGCGACCGGAGCGAGGCGAATCGATGAACGGCGTCCGGCGGGTACTGAGGTTGAAGATGATCTGATGGCGGCGATGCAGGGACTCCGACGATGCGTGGCTCGGTGGGGAGGGCGAGGGCGTCGCGGCGGAGCTTCTGGACAGGTCAGAGAGGCGAGGGGGTGACGGAGAGCGCGACTACGGCGGTGAGACGACGACAAGCTCATCGGCCATGGTGCGGGAGAAGGTGAGGGAGACGAGGGGAGAGTGAGCGAGGATGAAAGGGGGACATGGGGGGTCGCGTGGCACCCCTAGGCGTCTCCAGGCGTCGGCGGAAGCAGGAGGTGGCCGGCGTGTGGCCGGGGGCGCCGGCCACGCGCTCTGCGTCCTTCTGGCGCGAGGAGGACGACGACTGGCAGAGCCAGTAGGCTGGGCCGAGCCAGGTGGCTGGGCCAGCACAGGTAAGGCCCGGGTGGGCTTCCCTCTCTCTCTCTCTCTCTCTCTCTCTCTCTCTCTTTATTTGTTTCTGTTTTTCTAATTAACTGCAACTGTTGGGCTTTAAATAAAATACTAAAACGTTTCCAAAAATCCTGAAAATAATTGTGGGCTCTGTTTAGATTATTTCCAACAGCAAACATTTATTTCCAGGATTATTTGAGCATTTAAATTATTTTATAGCATTTAAATGCCAAAATTCAAATACTTATGATTTAATTCAATGACCTTCTGTTGACCTAGAAAATTGTGCACCAATTTTGCCAGAGGTTTTAACCCAAGACAAGGAGGGTGAACTTTTTAGAAGGGCATTTCAGGTTCATTGAAAATAATTTTAGTAAACCCTAGTTGTTTCCAGGGGGTGTTGAGGGTTTCTGCTTTCCCCATTTCAAATTTAAGAGAAATTTAAACATGATGCACACTCTAATGCTTGAACTAGCTAGGGTGTGACAACTCACCCCCACTCAAAAGAATCTCGTCCCGAGATTTAGGATCCTCCGGGAAGAAGGTGGGGTACTCAAGTCAAAGACGATCCTCCCTTTCCCAAGTGGCTTCTTTCTCGGAATGGTGTGACCATTGAACCTTGAGAAACTTGATATTCTGACGTCGAGTGGTGCGCTTGGCCTGATCAAGGATACGAACGGGATATTCCCGATAGGAGAGGTTATCTTGTAGATCAAGCGTTTCGTGGTCCACTCCACGGATAGGATCCGCGAAACAACGCCTGAGTTGTGAAACGTGGAAGACATTGTGAACTCTGGAAAGATGCGGAGGTAGTCCCAATTGGTAGGCAACTTCTCCTCGTTTGGCAAGAATGCGAAAGGGTCCAATGTAACGAGGGGCCAATTTGCCTTTGATACCGAAACGATGGGTTCCCTTTAACGGAGTAACCTGAAGGTAAGCCTTCTCGTTGACTTCATAAGTCATAGGCTTATGTTTACGATCATATTGACTCTTTTGACGAGATTGGGCTGTTTTCAATTTCTCACGAATAACGTGAACCTGCTCTTCTGCTTCCTGAATCATATCCGGGCCAAAGAGTTGTCTTTCCCCGGTTTCTGACCAGTTAAGAGGTGTTCGACATTTTCGTCCATAGAGAACTTCGAAAGGAGCCTTGCCCAAGCTGGCTTGATAACTATTGTTATAAGCAAACTCCGCGAATGGAAGGCATTTCTCCCAACTCATTCCGAACAAGATGACAGAAGCTCGGAGCATATCTTCCAGAATTTGATTGACTCGCTCTACTTGACCACTTGATTGAGGATGGAAGGCAGTACTAAAAGAGAGACGAGTTCCCATAGCATTTTGGAAACTTTCCCAAAATCGAGAGGTGAAGAGACTCCCACGGTCTGAGTTAATTTCCAATGGAACACCATGAAGAGACACTATTCGGGAGATGTATAAATTGGCTAGCTGGCTAGCGGTGATACTCTCATGAACAGGTAGAAAGTGGGCTACTTTGGAAAGACGGTCGATCACGACGAAGATGGCATTATTCCCTCTCTTGGTCCTGGGAAACCCAGTGATGAAATCCATACTGATTTTATCCCATTTCCATTCGGGAATAGCCAAAGGTTGAAGAGTGCCAGCAGGCCGTTGATGCTCTGCTTTAACACGACGACAAACGTCGCAATTAGCAATGTATTGAGCGATTTCTCTCTTCATCCTAGTCCACCAAAACCTCTGGCGTAGGTCTTGATACCCTTTAGTACTACCGGGATGAATGATGAGAGGGGATTCATGAGCTTCCTTAAGGATCAACTGGCGCAGATGTTGTTTCTTGGGAACCACCAAACGGTTCTCGAAGAAGACAACACCTCGCTCATCCATGGAGAAACATTTAGAAACTCCGTTAGCGATGTTTTCCTTAATCCGGGATATGCCCTTATCATACCGCTGGGCGGTTATGATTTGATCCATAAGGGTAGGTTTCGCCACCAGGGTGGATAGGAATCCTCGAGGAACAATGTGAAGGTTAAGCTTACGGAATTCCTCATGGAGAGGTGGTTGACTCTGTTGTAACATCAGGTTGTTACAATAGGATTTACGGCTTAGTGCATCAGCCATGACATTGGCTTTGCCCGGGGTGTAAGTTATTCCTAAGTCGTAATCCGAGATCAACTCAACCCAACGTCTTTGCCTGAGATTCAAGTCTGGTTGGGTGAAGATATATTTCAAACTTTGGTGATCGGTGAAGATCTCGCAACGATTACCGAGGAGGTAATGTCGCCAGGTTTTAAGTGCATGGACTACAGCTGCAAGCTCTAGATCTTGTGTGGGATAATTTTCCTCATGTGGGTGTAATTGCCGTGAAGCATAGGCAATTACCTGACGATCCTGCATGAGTATGCAACCTAGTCCTTGTCGCGAGGCGTCGCAATAGATAATAAAGTCCTTGGAGAAATCTGGTGGTACCAGTACGGGAGCAGATGTCAGGCGTCTTTTCAATTCCTGAAAGCTGAACTCGCACTGTGGAGTCCACTCAAACTTTTTATCTTTCTTGAGGAGTTCAGTTAGAGGTTTAGTAACCTTGGAGAAATTCTCGACGAAGCGGCGGCAATTGCTCGCTAAGCCAAGGAAACTCCGAACTTGCTTGACCGTCTCAGGTGGAGTCCAATCAAGGACGGCTTGAACTCGCTCGGGATTGACAGCAATACCCTTGCCAGAGATTACATGGCCTAGATAGGTCACTTCTGGCAACCAAAATTCACACTTGGAGAATTTGGCATAAAGGCGATGCTCTCGAAGTTTCATCAATACCAGCCTTAGATGTTCAGCATGTTCCTCTTCATTCTTGGAGTAGATGAGTATGTCATCGAGGTATACCACGACGAATTTATCCAAGTACTCCATGAAAACCGAGTTCATTAACCGAGAGAAGGTAGCTGGGGCATTGGTTAAACCGAAGGACATGACGGTGTACTCGTATTGGCCATAATGAGTAACAAAGGCCGTTTTGGGAATGTCCCCGTTTCTGATTTTGATTTGATGGTAGCCCAACCTCAAATCCATCTTGGAGAAGACTGAGGATCCAGCAAGCTGATCATACAGATCGTTAATCCTAGGAAGCGGGTATTTGTTCTTGATGGTGACCAGGTTGACAGGGCGGTAGTCCACAACCATTCGATCCATTCCATCCTTATTCTTGACGAAGAGGACGGGGCAAGCCCAAGGAGAGGAACTAGGACGGATGAAACCCTTTTTCAAGGACTCATCGAGTTGGTTCTTAAGCTCGGCTAGTTCTAAGGGTGCCATCTTGTAGGGTCTTCTAGAAATTGGCACGGTTCCTGGAACAAGGTCTATCACAAACTCGACATCCCTGTCAGGTGGAACACCTGGCAGTTCTTCTGGAAAGACATCCGGAAAGTCTCGGACTATCGGAACATCCTCAAGGTCTGGAAGGGGGTTGGCATTTAGGGAGTAAAGCTGGTGCTTGGCCACTCGAGTTAAGACATTGACTGTCTTGCCCGATGGGTGAGTAAGCTGAACGGTTCTAGTGGCACAATCAATCTTAGCGTAATGAGCTGACATCCAGTCCATACCCAAGATGATGTTTATGTCCGTGGACTTGAGAGCTATCAAGGATGCAAGGAAGACAAGTCTATTGACAATAATTTCATTCCCATGACTTACTCTAGAAGTTTGCCATTTGGAACCCGGAGTTTGAATTACCATGGAAGTGGGCATGTCACAGAATGTCGTGTTATGCCATCGAGCATAGCTCTCGGATATGAATGAATGAGATGCTCCAGTATCGAAAAGAACAGATGCCGGATGGCAGTTAACAAGGAGCGTACCAAGGGCGACGTTGGGATCCTCATGAGCCTCCTCGGCTGAAACATAGTTGACATGGCCACGTGCAGTGGTGGCCGGCTTGGCCTAGAATGTTTTTCCCGCGGGCTTACCACGGCCATCGGACTTTCCAGTTTGATTGGGGTTGTTGTTCTGGGGACACTCTCGGCTATAGTGACCCGGCTCTCCACACTTAAAGCATGTCACCACATTGGGGCGTGGAGCAGCATTAGCAGCGGGGCCACCATAGGGCTTGGGCGGTGCAAATTGCTGGTTGGGACGAGGCGCCTCAAAGGATGGCCTCGGAATGAACCTGGGTGGCAGTGCCGTGCTTGGGATCCACACCCGGCGCTTCTGAGCTCCAGAGCCGGATGAAGAGCCAAAGTCACGGGAGTGCTTGTGTGAAGCGTCATAATTAGTCTGGCCTGTCTCAGCACTGATGGCTTTATTGACCAACTTCTGGAAGGAGGTGCACTCATGCAGACGAAGATCGCGGCGAAGCTCAGGGCTAAGTCCCTTGCGGAACCTTGCTTGCTTCTTAGCGTCAGTAGATACCTCTTCGGGAGCATAGCGTGCCAGATTTCCAAATTCACGACTATAAGCATCCACAATCAGTCTTCCTTGGGTGAAGTTGCAGAACTCCTCCCTCTTGCGATCCATGAGACCTTCCGGAATGTGATGCTCGCGGAAAGCCTCACTGAACTCAGCCCAAGTAGTAACTTGGCCGACCGGGCGCATAGCTTCGAAGTTTTCCCATCAAAGGCTAGCAGGGCCTTCGAGGTGATAGGCAGCATAGGTAACCTTGTCGGTTTCGGCTACGTTGGCAGAATGTAGCTTGTGAGTGATGCTGCGAAGCCAGTCATCCGCGTCGAGGGGTTCGACGGAATGGTTAAACTTTGGTGGGTACAGCTTGATAAAGTCATTGATTGACACCAAGTCATTTCGTGGGTGGCGTGCAGTGTTCTGCTCAATCCGCTCTAGCAGGCGGTTAGTCTCACGCTTGTTTCTTTCCGCCTCCAGCATTACTTCGGCCAGAGAAGGCGGGTGAGGCAGATTTTCACCTCTAGCTGCACTGGCTTCCCCCTGCTCCGAGGCAGCAGGGTTGCTGCGGGTGTTGACCATCCTAGGAGAAAACAAGACAATGGTTTAGATAAGGATGGCTCAAACTTAGCAAGGAGTGCAGAATGTAATGGATAACACAGAATGTAGAGATGTTCATCCGTATGTCAAGGTAATATAAAACTGCCATATATATACCAACGGTCATACACATCATACATAGTTTAGTGCAAGCCCAGGCTACAGTACAACTATGATGAAAGACATTACATCTCATCGGAGGCATTCCAAGCTCCTATACAGTATTTGTCTACACCTCCGGATTTGATTACACACAAAGTCATATTCCACAAGTCTCGCAGGACAGTGGAGATACAACTACTACAATACTAGTGGTACTACTACTAACTCAGACAGCTCCGTAGTAGTCCTCATAGAAGTCACCTCCATAGCCTGGAAGTTCAACGTGACCATCCGGGAATAGACGGTCCTGAGGAGCCTGTGGACCATAGGGGCTAGGATGAGGTCTTGGACCAACAAATGGTGGCCTGCGGGGACCACGGGGTGGGGTGATGCCTCCCACATCACGCCAATCCACCATGTCTGGCAGACCTGATCTCATAGGATACAGATCCCTTGTATTCATACATCCAGCTTGCACCGCAGGTGCAAACCGAGTCAATGTGGCCCAATGATCAACACGGGTATTGAAAAGCTCCAGCCTCAAGGCCCAATTCTCTCAGTCCTTATCTTCGAGCATCTCGGCAGTGGTACGAGTTAATGAGTCCTCCTGAGTGGAGTTAGCATAGATAGCCTGAAGATACCCTTGCGCTCCCGGAAGTGAAGCTGGCATGTAACGGAAGTCGGTGTTCCGAAGCAGGCCAGTCCGGACTCGCAAGATGGTCATCATGGAATAGGCAGCATCCTGCACGGCCATCTCAACAGTAACCCCGAGTCCATAGGAACAGTGAAGGGGCTCGGTAGATCCAGGATAAGAAGGAAATATCCTGACGGTGCAAAGATATTGGCTTTGATTAAAGTCGCAGAACTGCTCTTCGACGGTGTATTCGGGATACCAACGGTAGCCCGTCTCGATCATTACCCGGACTAACATAGCAGTATGACCGGGCATGTCGAGGCACCGGGTCAGGCGAACCACTTGGTTTTGAACACGGTTGGCCATCTGAAAGCACAACCACAATGCAAAGACATCAGAATCTCTAGGGAAAAATTGGACACCATAATAGCTGTAAATGCTCAGAAAAAGATTTGAGACATCCACAACAGTTTGCAATACCACTCAACAACATCATATCAAGACTCTGATCCAATTAGCAACATACTAAAATAGTAGAAACTGAACTGGGGCTTGTAGCATCAATCCTATAAGCTACTACGGATTAGTAACACGTGAACCTGATAGAAGGAGAGAGCCTAGTCCTTAACCCACGTTGAATGAGAAGAGAATGACTCAGATCAGAGGCATAGGGTAAAGGAGTAAAAGAGCCTTACGTTCCCTCCCACAATCAATTCCCCTACATATAACTAAAGCATTTCTAGACTTGACATCGACCAGTTTGGCTCAACGAACCTACAGGCAGTCCAGCTCTGATGCCAACGCTGTCAGGACCCTGATTCCAAGTCACATCGATCTAGCCGGTAACACCTCATATCACTTTGCGGCCTCATGCACGGTATCCCACGGGTGTCGCCTTACCATGGCCCGGGACCGTTTGCGCCTTTTGGCTCACGTATATGATAGTGTCGCTAGCATCCATATGACAGAGAACCTGGGCCGACATGGCTAGTCATGAACCCAAAGCGGCACAGACTTATGGAGACAGGCATACATGAATCACATCGAGCATGTCGGTCATCAGCGATTGATTCCGGGCTGTAGCACTGGGCTAACAGGACTCTGGGGAACCCGGGCTGTAGCAGGCTAGGCAGGACTCCGGAAGTCACAGCGTGACATTTCCCTGAAGGGATAGACATAGGAACGAAGTGAAACACATGCCGGCCAGTCAAGTGTCCTGAACAGTAGTGCTAGGCTAGCAGGACTCTGGTGAACTGGGCTGTAGCGGACTACTATGGCTCGAGGAACACTAGACTACATTTCCCCATAAGAAAGGCTGCCAAGGATAAACAACTAGATTGTCGGATCCCACTCATACCAAGCATTTCAATCATACACACAATATGCCCAATATGAGTACATACAACATGGCATCACAACAAAACTCTACAACTCAAGTACTTTATTTAAAGGCTCCAGGGAGCCATACATAACATGTTCATACAGATAGGGGTCACATGACCCGACACTCAAGTCATACAAACATACAAGCACATGCGGAAGCAACTAGTCTGAGTACATACTCTAGAAAGAAAGAAGGCTTCTCGAAGCCTGTCTATCTACATAGGGCCCTCCATGGCCAGGATCACCACCTGGGTGGCTAGTCACTCGTCGACATCAAGGTCTACATAGAACCCATCGGAGGGGGCGGTGTTGTCGTCTGAAAACAGTAATTAAGCAAACATGAGTACAAAGGTACTCAACAAGTCTTACATCAGAACCTACTATACATGCTTATTCTCAAGAAGGTGGTGGGGTTAATGCATCAAGCCAGCTTTGACTCTTGGCTAAGCTATCCTACGGAACTTCACCAGTAAAATAGTTTTCACACACGAGTCCACTACTCACCAACACAATACTCCACCGGGGATCCTCCCTCGTCATCCTACGAGAGGGCCATCCTCGGTACTCACACTTATCTTGAGTCTTTTATTAGTACCCATTAACTTGTCTATGAACTGTATAGGCAACCAAGTAGTCCTTTACCGCGGACGCGGCTATTCGAATAGTTTTATACCCTGCAGGGGTGTACTTCTTCATACACGCTTTCACCACTTACCGCCGTTTACACGACATGTACTTGGCAACCTTCAAGCGGAAGCCCAGCGAGGGTGTCGGCCACGGCCTACCTAAACACCTAAGTCTCTAGTACAGGTTTATCGCCTATCCAAGTTCCATCCGCAGGGAGTCCGGCCGAGGTTTCCACATACGGCCCCAAACGATGTGAACAGGGATCCCGAGACACCAAACGGGTGACTCGGTACACCGTGCCATGGTGTATCTACCGCAACATAGCCCACCCCTAGGGTCAGCACTACGCACGGCCACCAACACATAACCTACAAACACCAGAAACTATTTGCAACTCTTGGACAGAGTACTAGGGTGGTTAAGAAGCCGAGAGGGTCAATTAAGGATCCCAATGCATGGTAGTAGCTGAATCTTAAATCACACATACAGATCTCAGTTCTTAGGGATGGCCTCAATGAGACAACCCACCATGTACTCCTACATGGCCTCTCATCGATACCTTTACCAAAACATGTTCAACACATCCCTCACATTACCGGCATAAGCATTTCACTCTGGCCCATCACCCAGATGAACCAGACCTGACACAACTCTAAGCATAGTAGGCATAGCAAGGTAGGAATCACATACATGGCTCAATCAACTCCTACACATGCTAGTGGGTTTCATCTAGTTACTGTGGCAATGACAGGTCATGCAGAGGATAAGGGTTCAACTACCGTAGCACACATCAGTTTGAATCGCGTTGTCTTAATGCAGTAAACAAGAGCAGAAGCGAGAACATGGGTTTGTATCGGAATGATCAATGGTTGCTTGCCTGATGGAGTGGTAGTGGGATACTGCCCTTCAGTTGGATACTCGTGAATATCCTCGGAGGCAGAACCTACCACGAAGAACACATCGGAACACAATCAACACATGACGATATGCAACAATATGATGCATGCTATGACATGGAAATAAGAATGTGTTTTGGCCTAATGCAAGCTATAACAGAAAGGAATGAACTCATTTGAATCAAAGATTCAAATATTAGCTCATTAAACATGGCCTTAATAGTGCATTTCCTTATTCTGCTTAAACAGCAAGGTAAACTTGTTTTGTCATGCATGAAACCATTACATATGGATAGATTGAATTTTTCTGATCATTTTTCATATATAAATCTTTGCATTTGGAGCTATGGTTGATTTTCTATGATTTTTAGAAGTTTTAACTATTTTCTGGAAATTCCTGAATAAAAATAAATACAGAAAATGCATTACTGCGTCAGCATTGCATCATGCTGATCTCAGCAGGTCAAAGGCGCCAGCCCAGGTCAAACCTGACTGGTGGGCCCCTTCTGTCAGCCTCTCAGCTAATTAACAGGATTAGATTAACACTAATTAGCTGTCAGTGGGGCCTGGGCCCACATGTCAGTGACTAATTTAATTAAAATTAATTAAAACTAATCCTAAATTAGTTAGCAGACCGGCCCCACCTGTCATAGACTCAGGGGGGTCTACATGGGCCCACCCAGGAGTCAAACTGGGTCAAACTCGCCGACGACTCGATGCCGGCGAGGCCCGAGATGGTGGCGCAGCTCGAAAAACGCCCACAGGGCACAGGCGAGGCCGTTCTTGGGCTCGTTGGAGAGCTCTTGCAGTCACACATCTAGTGGTGGTGGAGGCCGGGCCTACGGTGGCCGGAGACGACGACGGCGAGCTCCAAGGCAGCGGCCGGAGTTCGGCCATGTGCGGGGAGTGGGCTGCGGCGTGCAAACACGGAAACTGAAGCGCTAGTGAGGCACTACACGATGCGGCAAGCACGTTGCATAGCACGGGAGGACCGAATGGTCGCCGGAGCGACGCCGGCGACGAGCTCGAGCGGAGACGAGCTTCGGCCATGGTGAAACTATGGCCTAGAGGGTGCAAACGCGTGGGAAAGAAGAGGGGAAAGGCGGCGGAGCTCACAGGGAGGTCGATGAGCAGCTCAGTGGGCTCGGGGCGACCGAAGCGAGGTGAATCGATGAACGGCGTCCGGCGGGTACCGAGGTTGAAGACGATCCGATGGCGGCGATGCAGGGCCTCCGACGATGCGTGGCTCGGTGGGGAGGGCGAGGGCGTCGCGGAGGAGCTTCTGGACAGGTCAGAGAGGCGAGGGGGTGACGGAGAGCGTGACTACGGCGGTGAGACGGCGACAAGCTCGTCGGCCATGGTGCGGGAGAGGGTGAGGGAGACGAGGGGAGAGTGAGCAAGGATGGAGGGGGACATGGGGGTCGCGTGGCACCCCTAGGCGTCTCCAGGCGTCGGCGGAAGCAGGAGGTGGCCGGCGTGTGGCCGTGGCCGCCGGCCACGCGCTCCGCGTCCTTCTGGCGCGAGGAGGACGACGACTGGCAGAGCCAGTAGGTTGGGCCGAGCCAGGTGGCTGGGCCAGCACAAGTAAGGCCCGGGTGGGCTTCCCCCCCTCTCTCTCTCTCTTTTTATTTGTTTCTGTTTTTCTAATTAACTGCAACTGTTGGGCTTTAAATAAAATACTAAAACGTTTCCAAAAATCCTGAAAATAATTGTGGGCTCTGTTTAGATTATTTACAACAGCAAACATTTATTTCCAGGATTATTTGAGCATTTAAATTATTTTATAGCATTTAAATGCCCAAATTCAAATACTTATGATTTAATTCAATGACCTTCTGTTGACCTAGAAAATTGTGCACCCATTTTGCCAGAGGTTTTAACCCAAGCCAAGGAGGGTGAACTTTTTAGAAGGGCATTTCAGGTTCATTGAAAATAATTTTAGTAAACCCTAGTTGTTTCCAGGGGGGTGTTGGGGGTTTCTGCTTTCCCCATTTCAAATTTAAGAGAAATTTAAACATGATGCACACTCTAATGCTTGAACTAGCTAGGGTGTGACAGGGCACAAGGTTGCTTACTTGAGTATCCGGGCGATTGCAGCTTAGGCCTGCGTCCTCGGTTAAATCTGGACACATCTCTTGTGATCCGAAGAATAGTTTATACATCTCCGCGGGCGTTGAGCCCATGAAATTCTGGAGAGCTCGCGGTCCCTCTGGATTAAACTCCCACAGGCAAAGGGAGCAACATTTGCCGGGCAATATTCGGCGAATCAGCATGACCTGCGTCACCTTGACCAGGCTGAGGTCTCCTTCCAAGAGATCCTTAATGCGGCCCTGCAACAAGGACACGTCTTTGGGCAAACCCCGATCTAACCCTCTGTTGACCCATGACGCTAGCCATGGTGGGGCACCCGAGCGAAAGGCAGGAGGCGCCACCCACTTGGTGCTCCGGGGAGCGGTGATATAAAACCACTCTCGTTGCCACAAGCCTAGATCCTCTTGAAAAGAGCCCTCAGGCCATGGAGCATCAGCATTTTTGCTTATAATAGTGTCTCTGCACTCTGCGTGCCGTCCCTTGATCATCTTCGGCTCCACTTTGAAGGTCTTGAGCCATAATCCGAAGTGAGGGGTAACACGGAGGAACGCTTCAGACACGACAATGAACGAGGAGATATGGAGGATGGACTCCGGAGCCAAGTCATGGAATTCCAGCCCGTAATAAAACAGCAGTCCCCTCACAAAGGGATCCATTGGGAAGCCCAACCCCCGAAGGAAGTGAGACATGAACACCATGCTCTCACCGGGCTGGGGACTGGGAATGACCTGCCCTTGAGCAGGCAACTTATGCAAAATTTCGCCGGTCAGGAACTTAGCCTCCCTCAACTTTAGTACGTCCTCCTCCGTGACGGAGGAGGGCATCCATCGGCCTTGAAGGTCAGAACCGGACATCATCGAAGGTCCGAAGCGCCTGGAATCTGGAGCCTAGGGTGTTGGAACTCGAGGCGACGGGCGAACTCGCTTGAGATTGAAAAAAGGAGTAAGACCTTGGTCTCTTTATAAGAGGTTGAATACCAAGAGCCCTCCCGTTAACCGTTTGGGACTCGTCTTTAATCGAGGAAACGTGCTAACGGGCACGGTTGGGTTACCCACGTTCGTATTGATGAGAATCCCGTAAAAGGGGTACACGATCTCTGCTTTGACAAGACGTGCCAAGGAAACCGCCTCGCAAAACGTGCTGAGGTGGAAAAGTAAAAACGATTCGAGTAAAGGACTTGGCCGTAGTGTGATGACGCACTGCGGAATACGTCAGCATATTTGATTTGTGTTAATATTGTTCTCTCTATGGCAATATGTGGAAACTTATTTTGCAGAGCCGAACACTGCTCTTGGTGTTTACAATCTTCTATGAAGGACTTGGAGGAGGAACCCGCCTTGCAATGCCGAAGACAATCTGTGCGCCGGACTCGTCGTCATTGAAGCCTGGTTCAGGGGCTACTAAGGGAGTCCTGGATTAGGGGGTGTTCGGGTAGCCGGACTATACCTTCAGCCGGACTCCTGGACTATGAAGATACAAGATGGAAGACTTCGTCCTGAGTCCGGATAGGACTTTCCTTAGCGTGGAAGGCAAGCTTGGCGATGCGGATATTCAATATCTCCTACCATTATAACCGACTCTGTGTAACCCTAACCCTATCCGGTGTCTATATAAACCGGAGGGTTGTAGTCCGTAGGACATCAACTCCATATACAACAATCATACCATAGGCTAGCTTCTAGGGTTTAGCCTCCTTGATCTCGTGGTAGATCTACTCTTGTACTACCCATATCATCAATATTAATCAAGCAGGAGTAGGGTATTACCTCCATTGAGAGGGCCTGAACCTGGGTAAAAACATCGTGTCCCTTGTCTCCTGTTACCATCCGGCCTTGACGCACAGTTCGGGACCCCCTACCCAAGATCCGCCGGTTTTGACACCGACAGCGACCCTATACCCGCACTGCTCTCTGCGCTGCCTGGCCTCCGCGGTGTCTGATCACTGCCCGCTCCTACTTGAATGTTCGCCTCAAACTACTTCGAAGCAGCGCTTTCACTTCGAGAGGTTTTGGATCAAGCTGGATGGATTCCACCAGTTGGTTGACGAGGCATGGAACTCTGTCGCCCCTAATGCTGACCCATTTCGCACCATCTACTTCCGCCTCAAAGCTACTGCACGCCGGCTACATGGCTGGAGCAAGCGCACCCTTGGTCATGTCTCCACGCAAATCATGCTTGCCCGTGAGCTCATTCTCCGGTTCGACACCGCTCAGGACTCTCGTCCACTCACTTCTCCTGAGTCTTGGCCGCGGTGCGAGCTCAAGCGCACCTACCTCGGGCTCTCCTCCCTTGAGCGCTCGATCGCTCGGGAGCGGGCTCGCTTCTGCTGGCTCAAAGCTGGCGACACCAGCACCGCGTTCTTCAAAATCCATGCAGCCCATCGCAGCTAGAAGAATGCCATCTCCTGCCTATGTGTTGGGGACGTAACCGTGTCCGATGACGAGGCCATGGCTCGGGCAGCCTTCGACCATTTCACTTCCATCATCGGCCATGCTGCCGCACGTGAATTCAGGATCAACCTTGGGGCCCTGGACCCTCATATCTTCGATCTTGCTGAGCTCGATCGACCGTTCACCGAGGAGGAGATTTGGGCTACTGTGAAATTGCTCCCGCTCGGCAAAGCGCCTAGCCCGGATGGGTTTACCGCCGAGTTCCTTCGGGCATGCCGGGGCACCATCAAGGGAGACATTTGCACCGCTTTTGACAATATCTTCTCAATGAATGGGTGTGGCTTTCAGAAGTTAAACCAAGCACTGATCACTCTCCTCCCCAAGAAGGCCGACGCTTCCAGCTTGTCTGACTATCGCCCCTTCAGTCTGATCCACCTAGTTGCGAAGCTTTTCGCCAAGGTCCTGTCCTTGCACCTTGCTCTGAGGATGGCGAGCCTCGTGTCCACAAACCAGAGCGCTTTCATTGCCGGCCGCGGCGTCCACGACAACTTCTTGCTAGTCCAGCAGACGGCGCGGCTACTGCACAGTCTCAAAGCACTTCGGATCCTCCTCAAGCTTGACATAGCCCGTGCATTCGACAGGGTCTCCTGGCCCTTCCTCCTCGAGACTCTCTCGCACCTGGGTTTTGGGAGGCGCTGGTGTGCTTGGATTTGCATGCTGCTCTCTACCGCGTCCCCCCGTGTGCTCGTTAACGGCAACCCGGGGCCCCCAATCCAGCACGAGCAAGGCTTGTGTCAGGGCGACCCTGTTTCCCCCATGTTATTCGCCACTGTCATCGACACTCTAAACAACTTGCTCCAGCATGCCATCTCCAACGGTGTCCTTCAATGGCTCACCACTAGAAATGCGGCTTCTAGCATCTCCCTCTTCACCTACGACGTCGTGCTCTTCTGCCACCCGGACCCGGCCGAGTTGCGCACCATCCACGAGCTCTTGGACACCTTTGGAAATGCCTCTGGCCTTCGGACTAGTTTTGCCAAGTGCTCGGCTACGCCTATCAGGTGCCCTCCTGAGATGTTTCCCGACATTGCTTCCACCCTGTCCTGCCCCATCAAGCACTTCCCGATCAAATACCTTGGCTTGCCACTGTCCGTGTGCAAGGCCTCCTCCTCCGACTTGATTCCCCTACTTGACAAGCTCCCCCTCAAGCTCACAATTTGGAAGGCCGTGCTGCTCAACCGAGGTGGACGGATTGCGCTCGTGCGACATGTCCTCACCGCGATGCCGGCCCACGTCCTCATGGCCATGGTTGTCGGTGTCAAAACTGGCGGATCTCGGGTAGGGGGTCCCGAACTGTGCGTCTAGGACGGATGGTAACATGAGGCAAGGGACACGAAGTTTTACCCAGGTTCGGGCCCTCTCGATGGAGGTAAAACCCTACGTCCTGCTTGATTAATATTGATGATATGGGTAGTACAAGAGTAGATCTACCACGAGATCGAAGAGGCTAAACCCTAGAAGCTAGCCTATGGTATGATTGTTGTTGTGTATGTTGTCCTACGGACTAAACCCCTCCGGTTTATATAGACATCGGAGAGGGTTAGGGTTACACAAAGTCGGTTACAATGGTAGGAGATCTGCATATCCGTATTGCCAAGCTTGCTTTCCACGCCAAGGAAAGTCCCTTGTGGACACGGGACGAAGTCTTCAATCTTGTATCTTCATAGTCCAGGAGTCCGGCTGAAGGTATAGTCCGGCCATCCGGACACCCCCTAATCCAGGACTCCCTCAGTATCCCCCAAACCATGCTTCAATGACGATGAGTCCGGCGCGCTGATTGTCTTCGGCATTGCAAGGCGGGTTCTCCTCCAAATTCCGTGTACCTGTTGAATAAAGTCCGGTTTCTTGTAGATGTTGCGCTTCTTGGCTTCTACGCCCAATAATGGCCGCTTCCCACGTGTCAAACGAATATGAAAAGTCTGAGTGTTTTTACATTCACACCCCTAGCCGCGTAAATGAGCTGACCTATTTAAGGGGACGCGGATTTAGATCCAAACCACATCTTCCCCCCTTCGCGAGTGTTCATCAGAGCGCATCCGACAAAGGTCCATTCCACCATGGCCAGCCGTCGCGACTCCCCCTCTCGCCCTTCCAGCCCTCAGCCTGGATATTGGGAGAGATGCTCCATCCCGCATAGCGAGCTAGTGACGCTCCAGACCAAGGGATTTCTCCCCCCGGCCTATATGGTCCTGGTTCAAGCCGGCCTTGCCATCTATAATGGTGGAGAGTAAGCGGAGAGTGCCCCTAATCCCTCCAAAGGAGAGAGGGTGTGCCTCGTCCCTTATTTAATAAGGGGCTTGGATTTCCAATCCATCCATTTCTCCGGGGGCTCCTGGAGTTCTATGGCCTCTAGCTACACAATCTCACGCCTGCCTCCGTATTGCATATCGCGGGCTTCGTAGCCCTCTGCGAGCTGTTTTTGGGTATCGAGGCTCATTTCGGGCTATGGAAAAGGTTATTCTGCCTTGTGCCCCGCTCTAAGGAGGGGTCAATGTATCAAGTGGGCAGAGCCGAAGTGTGGCGCATTGCCGGGACTGGATATCTGTCCGGAACCCCAAAGAAGGCGTCCGAAGACTGGCCCTCGGAATGGTTTTATATAGAAGACGTCCCGCTGCCGGATCCTGTCCGGATCGACCTCCCTGAATTCGACAGTGCTCCCTTAAAGAAGCGCCTAAGCTGGCGTCCATGGAGCCCTTAGAGGGAAAGTGACAGGGACATCATTTACCTGATGGGCCGAATAAGATTGTTAGCCCATTCTGGACTAACCATGATCGGGGTTATGGCCGAATGCATTATGCGGGGGGTGCAACCGCTTCAGTATAGAAGCCACCCCATGTGGGACTTCAACGGGGAGGATGACGCCACCCGCTACGGCCGTAAGGGGCCGGATTCAACTGCCGCTCTACTAAAGATCTTGTCCACTTTGTATAAGGGAGAAGAGGAGGAATTTCTCCGCGTCAACCCACGGGGTGGATTCTCTATGCACAATCCCCCAAGCTGGGTAAGCGATCGCATTTACTGGCCCATCCATTTTGCATTCCCATTGTTAAATATTCAGTCTGACGACTTTAACGCAGGAACTGCGTCGGGCTGTCAAGGAAATAAGCAGCCCTCCTCCACAACCCGAGGACCCAGGACGGTCCCTCGACCCGGCCTCTCAAGAGGATCCGGACATATCTGTGGAGCTGATTGATGGAGTGTTCCATCAATTGAGCAAGGACATCGCCTTGGTGGCCATTACGGCCGATTACCCAGGGCTAATCCCGGCCTCCTAGGTAACTGAGATCGAAGTCCCAGTACCCTGAATAGGTGTCCGCCTTCTCGTGTTTTCAGTTTCCTGATTACAACCGAACTTTGCAGGGGATGTTTTTGAGGCGGAAGGCCGAACCTGCGGCGACAAGCCAACGAGGGGCCGCAGGGCCCCGTGGGCAGAAAAGAAGTGCAGTCCGGACTGAGGCGTCAGCGCAAAGGTATGGTGCGCCCCCTTAACCCAGGTGTTATACCTTCGAGGAACATTGACACTCGTGCTCTGTTCAGGACAAAGAGACCTCGCCGGACTATATCCGGAGAGGCTGCCAATCGCGCCTCCACCAGCCAGGCTCCAAAGCCTGGTCCGGAGGCGGAGGCAAACGCAAGGCGCGCGCCAGACGCTCCTCCGACGGAGGATGTGGACGGGTTGTCTGCCACCAACTCTGAGGTGGAGAGTGCCATGAACCCCACGCGTCGCCGGACAATCCTTCGCGATGCTTGTTTCTCCCAAGGGGCGTTAGATGCCTTCAATTCGGGAGATGCATACCTCCGTGCCGCTCAAAATGGTCTAGCCAAAGCCACGAAGCAATATGTAAAAGACATACGGGTAAGAAAATTTTGGTAATTATATATATATACCAGTAGCCCCCGAGACTTGAAACAGTTAGAATAACTGATTTAAGGATCATTTGTTATGCAGGTTCTTATAGAAAAGAATTCCCTACTGTCCAAGGAGCTGGAAGAGTGCAAAGCCCAACTTGAGGCCGCACTAGCCGCGGCAGGGGAGCCCAAGGAGACCCCCTCTGGTAATATACACTTCGAAAGATAATTATTTTGTGAAGCACGGCATGGGTGCGAATCTGACAAATGAAATTGCAGATGGCATCGGATTGAATCCGGAAAGGCAACACCTCCTACGCCAGCTAAAGGCTGGTGAGAAGGTGCTGACAAAGGTGAGGCGGGAGAAGAACGATCTCCAAGATGCCAACACCAAGCTGGGCGTCGAGCTGAAAGATGTTCGTGCTCAGCTGTCAGACTCCGTGAAGGAGAATCAGTGGCTTCGGCGCGGCATATTTAGTAAGTGCTTGAACGAACCTTTGAAAGAAAGTTCGGCGGGGAAGTCGACTAACAGAGCAATGTCTGTAGGTGTGCTAACAAGTCGTCCTGCAGAGGAGATGCCCGGTTCTACGGGTGACCTTCTTCCCGAGCTCTCGCAACTGCTCGATCGAGTTCGGCAGGCGATGCAAGGCATCTTCCAGGCCCTGTGGCCATCCATCTCCATGCCCAAAGGTCTTGGAGAGCTTGCGGAGAAGCTAAAGGGAGCACGGCGGCGCTTCTGATTGTGGAAGATATCAGCCTGCCGTTAAGGCTCTAGGGAGGCCTGGGCCATGGTGAAGACGCGGTACGCAAAGGCTGACCCCAACCACATGGCTGAGGTCAGTCCTGTAGGGCCTGATGGGAAGGAGATCCCTGTAAGCTTAGTATACGGCCAAGTAGAGTTGGCCGCAAAGTATTCCCAGCAGGACTGTAAATTAGACAGCCTGTTAGATGGTATTGAAGAGGAATACAATTAGTCAAAATGACTATGTAATTTAATTGACATTTATAATGCCTTCTAGCCGGATTGTAGATCATTTGTCATGGCCGACCTTTTCGCTTCAGCCTCAGGACCTGACGGTCCGGAGTGTGTCCGAATTCCCATGCGGTTATATAGGAACCGGGGAATGCATGGAGACCAGGCGTAGGGGTCATTAGTGCGTGAACAGACAAGTGCCCGACTAGTTATGTTATATTACATGGTTAGTAAGAAACATCTTCCAGGGAGAATAGTTCAGTTAGGGGTTCCTTTCCCTGGGAGGCATGCCCTAAGGTGCATGTCCATGCTGCGAAAAGAAACGCAGGAAAAACATCTGGGGGCGTATAGATAAAAATAAAAAAAGATCATCTTTAGTTCACCGATCGAATATTCCCTTAAGAACGCTAGCTTTCGGCTTCACCCAGTCTGAGGTACACGTCCGGCTGACCCGGCAGTAACAATCGCAGAGGTGCTCCCTTTACCACCTAGCCGAACAATCGGGAACGTAGGGGTAAGCACAGGAGCCAGGCAACCCAGCTTGGCCAAAACTTAAGTCATATCGATGCATATAATGGTGAATAAAAGGTACATGCGGAAGTGTGACACTTGTGTTGGGCCTCCGTATGAATAAGCTTCTGTTTAAAGAAGCCCCTAGGTTTAATGAGCACGGATAGCGCGTCACTTTATGAGCCTTTAAAGGCTATAAGAGAGAGAGAGAGAAGAGAAAGGTAAGACAGAAAATATATAAAAAATGGACAGAGGAAGGAGACGAACACAGAGTCCAGTGCTAGGCATAGAATCTTCAGAGACGGGCTGCGTTCCATGTGTTCGGCTCGAGTCGGTTATCCGATGCATCCCGCAGGCGGTATGCTCCACCAGTCAGGACTTGGTCAATTATGAAGGGACCTTCCCACTTGGGCTTGAGTTTGTCCTTTTTCTTGTCCGGTAGTCGTAGAACTAATTCGCCAACGTTGTATTTTTTGGCCCGTACTTCTCTGCTTTGGTATCTTCGAGCCTGCTGTTGATAGAAAGCGAAATGGGCTTTTGCCACGTCACGCTCCTCCTCCAATGCGTCCAAGCTGTCCTGCCGATCGAGCTCGGCTTCTCTTTCTTCGTACATGCGCACTCGAGGTGAGTCATGAATTATGTCGCAAGGCAAAACTGCCTCTGCGACGTACACCATAAAGAATGGTGTGTATCCGGTGGTGCGATTCGGCGTGGTCCGCAGCCCCCAGAGTACGGAGTCGAGCTCCTCTACCCAGTGCGTGTTAGATTCCTTGAGGTACCGCACTAATCTGGGTTTGATGCCGCTCATGATAAGACCATTTGCACATTCGACCTGGCCGTTAGTTTGTGGGTGATAGACGGAAGCATAATCAAGCTTGATGCCCATGTTTTTGCACTAGAGTTTTACCTCGTCGACCATGAAGTTCGTGCCGTTATCAGTGATGATGCTGTGGGGGACGCCGTAACAGTGTACGACCCCGGATATAAAGTCTATCACCGGTCCAAATTCGGCCGTCTTAACAGGCTTGGCTTCTATCCATTTGGTGAACTTATCCACCATGACCAGTAAGTATTTTTGCTTGTGGGTTCCGCCTTTAAGGGGTCCAACCATGTCAAGCCCCCAGACCGTGAAGGGCCAAGTAATGGGGATAGTTTGGAGGGTGGTGGGTGGCATATGGCTTTGGTTTGCAAAGAGCTGGCAACCGGTGCATCGTTGGACTAAGTCCTGAGCGTCTGCCCGGGCCGTTGGCCAATAAAAGCATGTACGGAAGGCCTTGCTTACAAGGGACCGAGCTGCAGCGTGATGACCGCTGAGTCCGGCATGAATTTCAGCCAGGAGGTTCCGCCCCTCCTCTTCGGAGATGCACCTTTGAAGGACTCCGGTAGTGCTTTTCTTATAAAGCTCTCCCTCATGGACTCTGTAGGCTTTGGATCGCCGCACTATGCAGCGTGCCTCATTTTGGTCCTCGGGGAGTTCCTGCCTAGTAAGGCAGGCGAGGAATGGTTCTGTCCACGGGGCGATGACGGCCATTATTACGTGGGCTGAAGGTGTTATTTCATTGGCAGAGCCTCTGATTGTGTCAGAATGTTCGGTGTTGGGCAGTGCGGTTGGGTCTGGGCTGTTATTGTTCGGCTCCCCTTCCCATACTACGGATGGCTTGAACAGCCTTTCCAAAAAGATGTTGGGGGGGGGGGGACTACATTGCATTTTGCACCGATGCGTGCCAGGACATCTGCCGCCTGATTATTTTCCCGGGCTATATGGTGAAATTCAAGCCCCTCGAACCGAGCTGACATTTTTAGGACGGCGTT